>NC_083229.1:123830571-124048071 GCF_032191835.1 Heteronotia binoei
TTTTTATCTAAACCCCTCTTGAAGGTGGCTATGCTTGTGGCCGCCACCACCTCCTGTGGCAGTGAATTCCACATGTTAATCACCCTTTGGATGAAGAAGTACTTCCTTTTATCCGTTTTAACCTGTCTGCTCAGCAATTTCTTCGAATGCCCACGAGTTCTTGTATTGTGAGAAAGGGAGAAAAGGACTTCTTTCTCTACTTTCTCCATCCCATGCATTATCTTGTAAACCTCTATCATGTCACCCCGCAGTCGACGTTTCTCCAAGCTAAAGAGCCCCAAGCGTTTCAACCTTTCTTCATAGGGAAAGTGCTGTTGGAGCAAGAATCTACATAAACCCAGTCTGACAGCTACAGTATGACAGCTGGTGATCTAGCTGCCAGGCTAGGTCACAGTGACCTGATCAGCAGACCGGCTTGAGCCGGCAGAAGCCAAGTGATGCAATCTGCTGAGTCAGCACGGCCAGGATTGGCTGCTTGGACTATATATGATCTGTGTGTGCATCACACAGGTCTCTCCCTGTGAGATGGTGGTTAGGCGAAGCACTTTGTCCGTGGAGGTGATATTGTATAGACTGCACAAGAGAGCACTTGTTGTGTATATATGTTAATACACCTTTTGGCACTAGTTGCACGTGTCTGCCTGATTTTCTTTCCTGAAGCCCTGTGTCGGGCAAGTCATCTCCCTCACTCTGCTACTCCCGCTCCGACAGGGTTATGGGCCCAGGGCGGTTCCGCTGCGCGGAGGAGAGAGTTGAGAGTTGAGCTGACTGTGAGTTTGGAAAGAGCCGGAGGCGAGGAACGCCGGTGAAGGACACAGAAGCACCACCGTTCTCTGTTTGAGAGCCAGAGGGACGTCGGCAGCCAGCTGTGAGGAGGAGTCGGCACGATGGCTCAGCAACAGCTTGGAGTAGCCGTTGAGAAGCTCACCTCAGCCAACTACGCGGTGTGGAGCCTGAGAATGCAACACTACCTCAAGCGTGAAGGGCAATGGCTGTTCGTGAGTAACCCCCCTGCTGACTTATCTCCTGCCGAGACTGTGTTATCGGATAAGGCACTGGCCAACATAGTGCTATCTATAGGAGATGACCAGCTGGTTTATGTGCGAGGGAAGGACACTCCCAAGGCTGCCTGGGACGCGTTGAGTGCGGTGCATGTTAGCACCACTGCTGGTTCCCTCATGGCCTTGACAAGGAGGATGTTCCGCACCGTTATGCCGGCTGGAGGGTGTGTGAAAGATCACATCAAACGGCTAACGGACTGTTTCGTTGAGCTGGAGGCAAGAGGCAAGACTGTAGCTCCAGACGACAGAGTGTACATTTTGCTGTCGTCGTTGCCACCTGAGTACACTCCCCTGATAACTTCTCTGGAGACGGTGGACGTAGCGACCCTGACCATGGAATACGTCTGTGCCCACCTGCTTGACTTCCAAGAGAGAATTGCGGCCGTGAGCTGTCCGGGGGTGTCGGCCAGGCAGCGTGCTGTTATCGGTGTGTCCGGGAAGACAGCCAAGAATGAGCCAGCTTTTGCTGCTGGCAGGCGTCCGAAGGTGGAGGAAGTGGAGCCGACTGCGTTTGCAGTCCGTCGCTGCTATGGATGCGGGTCGTCGCAGCACCTGCTCCGAGCTTGCCCTGAGAGGGAGAAGAGGCGGGGGCGTGTGCGGCGAGAGCGGAGGACCGCCAGCCCGTGTGAGGAAGCAACCCGGCTGGTCACGTCTGCAGTAGAGAGCACAGGGTCTGCTTGGATTTTAGACTCCGGGGCAACGAGCCATCTCTGCTGCGAGAAGGAGTTGTTGAAAAACATTGACAGTCCTGAGCATAAGTATGTGAGATTGGCTGATGGGACCACTGCCAATTCTGTTTGCTCAGGCAATGTGGAATTTCCTGCACTGAAATGTATGTTGCAAAATGTGTTGTATGTACCCTCACTGCAGTCTAACCTGTTGAGTGTTAGCACACTGTTTGACCAGGGATACCAGGTGAGATTTGAGAAAACCTGCTGCAAAATCCTGGGAGGTGGGGGAAAGTTGCTTGTGACAGGAAAGAGGGAAGGTAAACTGTATGTGGTCCAGAGTGATTGTGCCCAGGTGGCTCAGGTGTCGAATGAGCCTGTGCACAATAATTGTATACATTTGCTCCATAGGAGACTCGGGCACTGCGGATTTAGGGCGTTAAAGAAAACCCTGGAGCTTGTGCCTAGTTTGAAAGTAAATCCTTGCAAATGTTACTTGGATTGCCAGGTCTGCAAGAAGACCAAAAGCAAGGCGTGTGCTGTTGCTAAAGAAAGCTCAAGGGAAAGCACACGAGCCCTGGAACTAGTCCATTTAGACGTTATTGGCCCATTGCCAAAGAGTCTGTCGGGGAGGAGATACTGCTTGGTGGCCACCGACGACCACACGAGGTACGCGTGGGTTTTCACCATGGTGCATAAGTCTGAGGTGTATAAGACATTCACCAAGTGGGTCAAAGCAGTGGAGAGACAATTAGGGGTTAATCTCCTGGCTGTACAAACCGACAGAGGGGGGGAATTCTTATCTAACCAGATGAAACGTTGGCTGGAGAACAAGGGCATTGCCCACCGTCTGACGAACCCAGCAACGCCCCAAGAACATGGGCTATCCGAGCGAACAGGCGCCGTGTTACAAACATTAATGCACAGCATGCTCGAGGATGCAAAGCTGCCAATTCGTTATTGGGCGGAAGCGATGCATTGCTCGGCATACGTACATAATAGGGTTTGGTGTAAGCCTGTAAATGATTTGCCTTATAAGCGGCTATATAACCACTGCCCAGATTTGAGCTTTCTGAGGGTATTTGGAACCCAAGCCTGGGTGAATATTCCTCTGAAACATAGAAGGAAAGGAGGTGACCGGGCAGTGAGCCTAACCTTTCTGGGCTACCAGCCAGAAACCAAATCATATCGCTTTTGTGATAAGCGGGCGAAGCTAACCTTTAGTAGGTCCGCTGGATTTAGTGAGTCCAGCTGGGCAAGATTGCACTCTACGGAAAGAGACCTGGGAATGCTGCCAAGTACTGATAAGAATGTTGGAGCGCAGCCCAGAAACCCAGCCCAGGAGGTGGCACCCAGTGGGGCTGGAGAAGGTGAGCCGAATCCTGGCACAGGGCCACGGGTGTCGGCTAGAGCCACAAAAGGCATCCCTCCTGCTAGATACGGGTTCCCAAGTGCAAACCAAGTCAGCACCCCTGAACCTGAAACATACGAGGAGGTGCTGAAGCTAGATAGTAAAGAAAGGCTAGCATGGTTTGCCGCAATGCAGAAGGAATATGATTCCTTGCTGAAAAACAGAGTGTTTACTGAGGTGCTAAGGCCGGGCAACCGGAACATTATCTCCTGTAGGTGGACCTACCGGTTAAAGAAAGACGCAAATGGAGCCGTGCAACGAAAGGCCAGGTTAGTGGCCAGAGGGTTCAGCCAAAGGAAGGGATTGGATTATCAGCAAGTGTTTGCCCCCACTTTAAAAGCTGAAACCCTCAGGGCAGCATTGTGTAAGGCTGGAAGTACGGGGCAACAAGCCCATCACTTTGACTTCGAGACAGCCTATTTGAACTCCCCCTTAGACCAGGAGCTGTTTATGGAACAAATCCCCGGTTTTGATGGTGGGAGTGGTGTGTTAAAACTGAACAAAGCCTTGTATGGTTTGAAACAAGCCGGACACGCATGGTACAAGTGTTTGAAGTCAGCATTAATGAAAGTAGGATTCAACCAGCATCTGGCAGACCCTTGCATGTTTAGCAGGGTGGTGGGAGAGTCCAGAATGATAGTCCTCATCTTTGTGGACGATCTGATTGTCTTAGTGGACTCCAACCAACAATTAGCATGGTTTCAAGAAACAGCCAGTAAGCTGTTCACTATCAAGCACCTGGGGCCAGTGAGCTACTACCTAGGGGTGGAAATAGCGAGGAGGGCCGATGGTTGTTTTGAACTGTCCCAGAGCAACAAAGTGAGAGCGCTGCTAGCTCAGTATGGTATGAACGAAGCTAGCAGTGTGCAAACACCCATGACCACAGGTTATAGCAAGGAACCTGAAGGTGAGATATTCAAGAATATACCATTATACCAGTCCCTGATCGGGTCCTTATTGCACCTAGCGTGCTGGACCAGGCCAGATATCAGCTATGCGGTACATATATTGTGCCAGAAAAATGCTGAACCCCACCACAAAGATTGGGTGGCGGCTAAAAGAGTACTACGTTACCTCAGCGGCACAATAGAACGTAAGCTATCCCTCAGAGTAGGAGAAAAACCTGAACTACGCGCCTATGCTGACGCAAGCTGGGGGGACCGGCCCAAGGCAAAATCAACTACAGGAATCGGAATATTTCTGGGAGATGCCCTAGTAGTATGGAAAGCCACCAAGCAGACCCTGGTGGCATGTAGCACGTGTGAGGCAGAGTACGGTGCCATAAACGAATGTGTACTTAACCTAGAGTGGGCAGTACAACTGATGAGGGACTTCAGCATACCTGTAAATTTGCCAGTTCCAGTATATACTGACAACTCAGCAGCCAAAGAACTGACGGAGAACCAAGCTGCTCGAGGGAAAAGCAAGCATATACTTATCAGGTACCAAAATGTGAAGGAAGCAGCGGCTAAAAACCTCATAAAAATAATAAAGTGTACATCGGATGAGAATGCCGCTGATATATTCACGAAATGTTTAACTGCAAGTGAACATGAAAACTGTGTAAAGTGTTTGGGTATACTGGGTTTAAATAGATTAGGAGGTGTGTTGGAGCAAGAATCTACATAAACCCAGTCTGACAGCTACAGTATGACAGCTGGTGATCTAGCTGCCAGGCTAGGTCACAGTGACCTGATCAGCAGACCGGCTTGAGCCGGCAGAAGCCAAGTGATGCAATCTGCTGAGTCAGCACGGCCAGGATTGGCTGCTTGGACTATATATGATCTGTGTGTGCATCACACAGGTCTCTCCCTGTGAGATGGTGGTTAGGCGAAGCACTTTGTCCGTGGAGGTGATATTGTATAGACTGCACAAGAGAGCACTTGTTGTGTATATATGTTAATACACCTTTTGGCACTAGTTGCACGTGTCTGCCTGATTTTCTTTCCTGAAGCCCTGTGTCGGGCAAGTCATCTCCCTCACTCTGCTACTCCCGCTCCGACAAGTGCTCCAGCCCTTTAATCATTCTAGTTGCCCTTTTCTGGACTTTCTCCAATGCTATAATATCCTTTTTGAGGTGCGGCGACCAGAACTGCACACAGTACTCCAAATGAGACCGCACCATCGATTTATTACAGGGGCATTATGATACTGGCTGATTTGTTTTCAATTCCCTTCCTAATAATTCCCAGCATGGCGTTGGCCTTTTTTATTGCAAACGCACACTGTCTTGACATTTTCAGTGAGTTATCTACCACGACCCCAAGATCTTTCTCTTGGTCCGTCTCTGCCAGTTCACACCCCATCAACCTATGACTCGGCAATCTCAAGAGACAACCTCTGGGAGAGGCCAGGGCCTCCAGGCTTTCTTCCTTCTTTTGCAAATATAGAACTCAAACTCCGCAAAAGGTGAGGAACAATTTTCTAAGCGTGGACGCATTTTGAACAATGTAAGTTTATAGCAAGGGGATTCAGTGCTCACCAGATCTGGAGCAGAGCTGAATGGGAAAAGGGCCTATGTTTCTTCCAAGAGAGACAGAAAACTTTTTTAAAAACTCAACGAAAAAGTTTTGCTTAGTTCAAACCTCAAAAAAAAAGGGAAAAAAAGAAATTGCATTACTTCATAGGCCCCAACAGTCTTATTTGCAGGTAAGTGCTAGCAAGTTTGGATCCCGAATACCTGCATTATCTTTTTAATTGTGTGGACATGAAAATGAGTGCAATAGAAGAAGAACAGTAAGACTAGTACGGAAAGTTCTGCTCCTTGGAAAGGAGACTTAAGAATGCTCTGCAGAAATATGATCTGACTCATCGGCAAAAATAAGTCTGCTAGGAAGCCTCAACTTTTTAATACAAGGTGATTCATTCCAGAATCGAAAGCTGTATCCTCCCCCCCTTCCCATTCCACTGTGCTAAAATAGGTTTCCTTCCTGCTGTTTCATTCATTTGGCAGAATGCTGGATCTGAAGATATTTGCCTTTATTACTGCAGCTGTTCCATTTCGCCAATATGTGTGTGCATAAAAACAAGGTCATAATGCGGCTGCAAAAAAAGGGAAATAAGCCGCACATCTCCCACAACGTAAGCCGTCTGGGCAACGTTATTCCAGAGACTCTGTCTTCAAGTCCATTTGCAAAAAAATAAAATAGCGGCTTTCAACTCAAACATGGGATTCGACGAATCACTCTGACTAGACAGAATTTTCTGTATGCATGATTTGCTATATATTATGTCCATATCTCGCGTAAGAATCCTTATCTATCAGCCTTGCCTCCCCCCTCCCAACATACACATAAAGAACAGATTTGCTCTATATTTGGTTGGCCATATCAGGTCAATGAAGATATATTCAAGTCAGAGGCAAAAGGAGTGAATACTTGGTTTCTCAGAGATGCTGCCGATGAGCTTGGAGCATGAGCTTCATGATTTCTAATCCTCTCCCCCTCCCAGTGATAAAGGATTTGGAATTCTTCTCCATCTCTGATGGTGCACCCTAACCAGAGTCTACTTGTCCTGAGAGCCGGAGTGTGGGGTAGTGGTAAAGAGCAGCGGACTCTAATCTGAAGAACTGGGTTTGATTCCCTACTCCTCCACAAGGGTGACCTTGGGCCAGTCACAGTTTTCTCAGAACTCTTTCAGACCCACCTACCTCACAAGGTGCCTGTTGTGGGGAGAGAAAGGGAAAGCGATTGTAGGCCACTCTGAGACTCCTTTGGATAGTGAAGAGCAGGGTATAAAACCAAATCTTCCTCCTCCTCCTCCTTCATGTTTAGGCAAGTGCCAGTGGGTGGGCTATCCTTCCAGGAAGAGGAAAAAATGTTCCTCTTTCTCTCCCTTTCTTCAACTGGCCACTCTGGGAAGTGTTAAGGTCAGGGTAGAGACAAACTAGTAAGACAAAAGGTTTGCAAGCCTCAACAGCTTGTAATTGTGGGCCCTGGAAACAAAAATAGGGTTAAACATATTTTTAATCAATGGCAAACCAGGAAGGGACTATTGCCAATATGAGGTTCTAATAGTCACTGTCCCTAATTTTTTTTTTAAACCCAGACTTTCCTACTTCCCTATCCCAGCCAATACTCTTCACACTCTCCCCTCTCTCTTCACACTCTTCCCTCTTCATTTTCCCCATCTCTTTAGCTTCTAGCCACTTTGTAGGCTATTTGTGCTCTTTCTCCTGCCTTCTCCTTGCTTGTGAATCCTCCTTGCCTTCCGACTCTCTGGCACTGAACTTTGGGAAGGCCTCAGCTGTAGCTTTCTTCACATCTTTCTGAAGATCTTCTGCCTTCCAGCCACATCTCTGCTGCCTCTCTCCCCTTCCGTCTCTCTGCTTCCACTTCTAGAACCTCTCAAGAAGGCTCCAGCTCCAGAAAAACTCCTCTTTTGTCAAAGCTTGTTCTAATTGTTTCTGTCGAGGAGTCTCCTCGAAGCATCACTTCCTACTTGAAAACCGATTCTTGGAAACACTTCTTGGTGATCTTTGAACTTCCCCTTGATAACAGTCGCCTCCTCCATCAGTTGGAAACGCATACAAGGCCTCCATACAAAAGCACAGCAGTGATAAGAATAGCACATATTCTGTAAGAATTACAAAGAGGGTTTTTTTCTTCCTGTTAGATAATTTATTTTTCCAGAAGTGTTGCCCAAGGTTATGGTCGTCCAGCCTAGTGTTGCTATTCTGGGAACCCCTGGAAGATGCGAATTGGGGGCACAGAGTTCTTATGATCAGTGCACAAACCTTGATGTGATGTCTTTAGGATTCACTCAAAATGCTATGGTTTTTACCATAGAGTTCCAGGTGAATTCTAGAGCAGCACTTTGACATAGCAACATCATTTCTGGGTAGGGATGCCCACCTCCAGGTGAGACCTGGTGACCCCCCCCTGAATTACAGGTGATCTCCAGACTACAGAGATCAATCCCCTTGTAGAAAAGGGATGCTTTGGAGGGAGGACTTGCTGACATTGTACCCAACAGTGGTCCCTATCCACTCTAGGGGCCATCCATGAAACTATAGGAGTTTTCAAACCTGAATCTGGCAACTCTGCCTCCCCATCCTTCGCAGACAGCCAGGAGGAAATTGGCAACCCGACTTCTGGGTTTACACAAAAAGTAGCATAGAGGCAACACTGATCCCTCCCCCCTTTTGTCTCACTGCTCCACAGAACAGCAGCAGAAACAGCAAAGGCCATGGTGTAACGTCTCCTACTTTAGAGGCAGTTTTGTGTAGTGGCTAATTGTGTGGACTTTTATCTGAGAGAACTGGGTTTGATTCCCCACTCCTCCACTTGCAGCTGCTGGAATGGCCTTGGGTCAGCCACAGCTATCGCAGGAGTTGTCCTTGAAAGGGCAGCTGCAGGGAGAGCCCTCTCAGCCCCACCTACCTCACAGGGTGTCTGTTGTGGGGGGAGAAGATATAGGAGATTGTGAGCTGCTCTGAGACTCTTCGGAGTGGAGGACGGGATATAAATCCAATATCTTCTTCTTCTTCTAAACCTTGTAAACATTTCAGCTCAGGGGAGAACAGTGTAAGGGTAGCTGCTGTGAGAGCCCTCTCCAGCCCCACCCACCTCACAGGGTGTCTGTTGTGGGGGAGGACTCTTATCTGGGAGAACCAAGTTCGATTCCCCGCTCCTCCACTTGCAGCTGCTGGAATGGCCTTGGGTCAGCTATAGCTCTGGCAGAGGTTGTCCTTGAAAGAGCAGCTGCTGTGAGAGCCCTCTCCAGCCCCACCCACCTCACAGGGTGTCTGTTGCGGGGGAAGAAGATAAAGGAGATTGTAAGCCACTTTGAGTCTCTGATTCAAAGAGAAGGGCGGGGTATAAATCTGCAGTCTTCTTCTTCTTCTTTAGCAGGAGACCTGGCCATGTGTAGTTTGAAGGATAAAAATGTCTTATGAACTACTGTCTTTTCTCATCCATAGGAGCTAATGTTACTGTCAATTAAAGGTTTTTGTTGTTTTTTTTAAGCAGGAATGCACAGGAATGGCTGGCTTGGCATCAGGGTGTGTGGCCTAATATGCAAATGACTCCCTGCAGAGCTTTTTATACAAAAAAGCCCTGTGTAAAACAATGGTGACATCAGGGGTGTGGCCTAATATGCAAATGAGTTCCCGCTGGGCCTTTTCTACCTCCCCTCAGAAACCCCTGCTGTCAATCACTTATGTTATGAGCATCTGACATACATTTCTGATGTACACAACAGAGCTCAGTCCTTTCTCTGTCTCTCTGGGTCAAGGAAACTCAGGGAGAGAGCTAAGGTGACTCAGAGTGTCCAGGAAGCTAGGTTCTGATACTCTTATCTATTTAGGATCTGATAGTGTATAAACATCCCAAAAATCAAAAATCATGCGAGGCAAAAAAACCATGTACAGCATTATGTATACCAGAAAGGTCACATCGCCTGAAGCCTCCTAAAGCCTCCTTGGAAACGGAACCAAAGTTTCAACTATAGAAGCTAATTACCATAAAACTTGGAATAGCATAGGCTCAGCAGAGGACTGAGACTCAATCCAGCTCTTTCCTTTCCCCACAACTGGAACCTTGTGTCAGCTTGTGTTCTATTAAAGTTAGTTCTGCCATTTGAAATGTTTATTTACTGTCAACTAACCCTATGAATCTTTGCCTACTAATACTAGAGACATTGTAGAATGTAGGGAGGGGGGAAGGAGAAGGTGATTGAAACGCCAAAGGCCAACAAGGTCTTTGAAGTGCAAAAGGCTCAGCCGCTTCCCAGGCGCCGGGCAAGGACACCACCGGGAGGAAGACACAGTTTACATATGTGAAAGATAAGGGCGTGTGAACCCAGTGTCTCCAAAAGACAAATGGCAACTTTATTATGAGAAGTGATTTAAACCCCCCTTTGCTTTGATGTATGTCCATAAATGCCAATACCTTTCTCTATTTCGTTATCAGTTTCAAAGAGCCTGTGTAGAGTAACATTGCTGTAATCATTAAAATGAAACTTAGTTTTTAAACAAAGACAAGTCTGATCATTTTGAAACCCCAATGAACCCTTCGCTGACACCTTGCAAGGTAGGTGGAACTGAGGGAATTCTGTAGTGTCTCTGCAATTAGATGTGTCTGAGCTGCCCGAAGACTATGTTCCTCCGAACTACCATGTTGATACAGCAGGGATGGTGAGCACAGATCATGAATCACTGTATCCTTGTTGGTGGTCATTAACTGCTCTGGAAAGCAGGAAGCTGCATCCTGAGGTAGATAATCACCATATATCACCTATTGTACCATAGAGTTTTCCCTCCCAGAATGCTAGAGCGTCCGGGGTGCGATGTCGCCAGTGGAATGATGTCACTTGTGGTGATGTCATCATGCCGGCAACGTTGGGAGAGGTTCCCCATGTGGGCTGGCAGGTTGGGAACTTCCCGGGTGGGAGAACCCCCGCCCGGCCTGGGGGCTTAGCAGCCCTATCGTGAATTCTGAGAGGACAGTGACAGGTCAATGGAAATCCAAGCAGGTTTCATATGGAGGTGTCACTCACAACTCCGATGGGGTGCCATCTGATGCTGCCACAACTCTGGTTTTAAGGTACCTTGGGAAGATCCAGAGTACCCTCCCAAACCTTTTGGATCTCCCTTTCCTTGACTGAGAAGCAGTATGTACACACCAGGTAGAGTAACAAGCAAAATAAAAGGTTTATTTAACAGGAATTCAGTCAGATGTAGGATAACAGATAAGGCATAACACAGTAAAGGAAAATAAACAAAATGTCCCAATGTGACTAGACTTAGTTCAACCAGGCTCCGGCCTGCTCACTCTTCCCTCAGAGTGAGGGTCTTCTTCCTTGCAGCAGCCTTCCTAAAGGCGTGACTTCCCAAGAGGAAAGAACAGCATTTTTCCTCTCACAGAGATTTCCTCAAAGCTTCCTTTTCTGTGATTGGCTAAAAATGGCGCCAAAATCTCTCAGGACATTCTGAAACTTGTAGGCTGTCTCTCACTACTACTACATAGGCCTCTCAGGCTCTCTGGGCCCACTAGGCCTCTGTCGCACAGCACAAATCATGACAGGAGGAATGGGGAATCAAAGCTGGTTCTTCACATTAGAGGCTGCTGCTCTTAACCACTAAGCCACGCTACACCGTGCCAGGCTGACCCCCAATACTTCCGGTGTAGGGTTGCAAAGTCCAATTCAAGAAGTATCTGGTGACTTCTGGGGTGGAGTCAGGAGACTTTGGGGGTGGAGCCAGGAGAGATTGGGGGTGGAACCATGAGCAAGAGTATGACAAGCATAATTGAACTCCATAGGGAGTTCTGGTCATCACATTTCAAGGGACCACACACCTTTTAAATGCCTTCCCTCCATTAGAAATAATGAAAGATAGGGGAACCTCCTTTTGAGGCTCATAGAATTGGACCCCCTGGTCCAACCTTTTTGAAACTTGGGGAGTATTTTGGGGAGAGGCACTGGATGCTATACTAAAAGCTTGGTGTCTTTACCTCAAAAAACAGCCCCCCCTCACCAGAGCACCAGATATCCACAGATCAGTTCTCCATTTCCGATGGGAATGAGTCTCTATAGGGAATAATAGAGTTCCTAGTTTGGGTTGCCAAGTCCAATTCAAGAAATATCTGGGGACTTTGGAGGTGGAGCCAGGAGACTTTGGGGTGGAGCCAGGAGACATAAGGGGTGGAGCCAAGATCAAGGCTGTGACAAGCATAATTGCACTCCAAAGGGAGTTCTGGCCATCACATTTAAAGGGACAGCACACCTTTTCAATTCCTTCCTTCCTTCCTTAGGAAATAATGAAGGATAGGGGCACCTTCTTTTGGGGCTCATAAAATTGGACCCCCTCATCCAATCTTTTTGAAATTTTGAAGGTACTTTGGGGAGAGGCACTAGATGCTATACTGAAAATTTGGTGCCCCTATCCCAAAAAACAGACCCCCCTCCCAGAGCCCCAGATACCCGCGGATCAATTCTCCATGATTTTCTATGGGAATAAATCTCCATAGGGAATAATAGAGTTCCCAGCAGACATTTCCCTCCCCTCCCCCCGCTTTCTGATGACCCTGAAGCGGGGGGAGGGCCTCTGAATTGGGGGATCCCCTGCCTCCACCTGGGGATTGGCAACCCTATTCCCAGTAGACATTTTCCGTCCCCTCTCCCCACTTTCTGATGACCCTGAAACTCATTTTCCATCTACATGGTCCAAACCAGGGGTGGCCAACCTGGAGGATCCCCCACCCCCACCTGGGGATTGGCAACCCTACTCCAATGGGGAGTGTCTGCCACTAGAAATAAACACTAGTCCAAGCTTCTGAGTAATTGCTTTCCAGTCACATAATTCGCAAGCACACCATTCATCTGTAATTAATACATTAACTAATAGGGTCTGGGTAATTAAAAATAAATTATGTTTTATTTTTTTGAAAAGGCTCCGCCATTGGCCTAAGAGTTATGCTTCCCAAATAAATATTCAATTTGTCATTTTTTGCATAGCGTTTAATATAGCCGTAATTACTCGGATAGCAAAATCCAATTACATATATGAATTAAATATGTGCGAGTAATGAAGCACTTTGTTATTCTTCATTCGCGAGGCAGAATATTACTGACTTTTTAGGTATGTTCGTATGCTCGAGCGTGAGGAATCCTCGCCAATTCTCAGAATGGATTTCTTTGAAATCCCAGAGGATACTGGCAAAGCTCTGAATGAAACAATTCATTGACACACACCCCTGTACCTTTGAAGCATATAGGGCAGGGGTGGCCAGCGGTAGCTCTCCAGTTGTTTTTTGCCTACAACTCCCATCAGTCCCAGCCATTGGCCATGTTGGATGGGGCTGATGGGAGTTGTAGGCAAAAAAAACATCTGGAGAGCTACCGTTGGCCACTCGTGATATAGGATATCATCTTTCCTTAAGAAACAAAACAACTACAAATTAGGTTTGCCAAGTCCAATTCTAGAAATATCGGGAAACTTCAGGAGTGGAGCAAGGATGAGATGAGCATAATTGAACTCCAAAGGGAGTTCTGGCCATCACATTTAAAGGGACCACATACCTTTTAAATGCCTTCTTTCCATAGGAAATAATGATAGGGACACCTTTTTGGGGGGCTCATTGAATTGGGCCCCCTGGTTCAATCTTTTTGAAACTCGGGAGGTATTTTGAGAAGCGGCACTGGATGCTATACCGAAAATTTGGTGCCTCTAACTAAAAAAACAGCTCCCCCCCCCAGAGCCCCAGATACTCACAGATCAATTCTCCATTATATCCTATGGGAGTAAGTCTCCATAGGGAATAATAGAGTTCCCAGCAGACATTTCCCTTCCCCTCCTCACTGCTTTTTGATGACCCTGAAGCAGGGGGAGGGCCTCCAAACCGGGGGATCCCCTGCCCCCACCTGGGAATTGGCAACCCTAATACAAATACAAGAACATTTTTGTATGGAGTGATAAGACAGCTGAAAGCAAACCTTGCTGACACTGTAGCCTAGTTATTAGCAGGCCTTGAATTCAGCAGGAGCTCACAGGAGTGCAGCTCCTGAACCATTCTGATGTCCCCTTCCTCCTCCCCATCTACCTACCTTGTCCATTGAATAGTAGATGCAGCTATATAACAATCCCTGAATTAGGAGAGCAAGCAGCCAGTCAGCCACCAGGAGCTTTGCCACGCCCCCAGCAGCCCTCATTAACCCCTGGAAAAGCCCACGCCACCCTTTCTCCACTTCTTATGCGATTTTGGGTGGTGGGTGGCTTGCTGGCCTTTTGACTGTGGGGGGGGGGGTAGCCAAGAAGAGCCCCAGGTGAGCGAGGCCTGCTTGGGCTGGCTGGATCTCTAGCCAGGTCAAGCAGGTCTCACTCGCCAGGGGCTCTCCTTTCTTGTGTCAGGTTGCTTTTGGCTGGTGGGGGGGGACAGCATATGCTAATGAATTATGCTAATGAGCTCTACCACCTATTTTTCTACAAAATGACCCCTGGTTATTAGACCCACCAAACAGAAAGGAGAGGTCTCCCAGATATGAAACAAAGAAACAAATGAGGACCTCTAAGCAGAAGATGAGCAGAAGTAATACGAACAGTTATATAAATGAAATATATACTCATAAAAATGGTGTGGTGACAGAAATATCGCAGTGGCGGATGTGCGCATAACAAAAAAGATATCCAAGATAATTACAAGCTAAATAACAACGTTAACATTGTGTGAATAATGAATAAGGAAAAAGAGAGAAGTAGCAATATTTTTACATAGCAAGCTGTAATGGAAGGCGACAAACAGCACGGTTTATAGGGTGTTGGTGCTGTTAGTCATTTTGTGATTGTTCGGGACGGTTTTCTTACCCACATATCCACCACTGTGGAGCAGGACCTCCGTGTTCAAAAGAAGGGATATCTCTTACATGGCATCAGAACCAACAATAGGCAGATTTCATCTGTCCACATAAACATTTTAAACATATCCCCATAAAGGAGAGTGGGCGAAATTCTCTAGGGCTGCACAAGAGCCAGTTTGGTGTCGTGGTGAAGTGTGCGGACTCTTATCTGGGAGAACCGGGTTTGATTTCCCACTCGTCCACTTGCAGTTTCTGGAATGCCCTTGGGTTAGTCATCGCTCTGGCAGAGGTTGTCCTTGAAAGGACAGCTTCTGTGAGAGCCCTCTCAGCTCCACCCACCTCACAGGGTGTCTGTGGTGGGGGGAGAAGATATAGTAGACTATAAGCTGCTCTGAGACTCTGATTCAGAGAGAAGGGAAGCATATAAATCTGCAGTCTTCTTCTTCTTCTTCCACTGGAGGCTTGGCATGATCAGGTCAGGCCTCTATTTGTTGCGGTTTAAATAGCTGTGGGAAGTTTTGATCAGACGTCCCACCCTGAACAGGCTCGCCCCATGGTCGATCATTTAGATTGTTGTGGCGTCCTTTCCCACCACCACCACCCATGTACATAAGTGTGTATCCAAAGCTCTGGCTCCGGGGTGGCCAAACTTGCTTAACATAAAAGCCACATAGAATAAGGGCGTTTTCGCACTGACCTTAATCGGCAGCGACGTCCCTCTTCAGCGCGCAGGATCTGCGCGGATTTCGCACCAATTGCTGCGGAGCACCCGGAAGAGCCGCAAAGTCCCGCGGCTTTTGCGGAGCAAATGGAAACCGCCAAAAACCAGTTTCCATTTGCGCCGCAAAAGCCGCGGGACTTTGCGGCTCTTCCGGGTGCTCCGCAGCAATTGGTGCGAAATCCGCGCAGATCCTGCGCGCTGAAGAGGGACGTCGCTGCCAATTAAGGTCAGTGCGAAAACACCCTAAATGTCAGATGTTTGAGAGCTACAAGACAGGAAGGAAGGAGTGGTGGTCAGAAAGGTGGAAAGAGAGCAAATAGATGGAGGGTGGAGGAGGGAGGGAGATGTGGAAAGAAAGCAACTTTAAAATGCATTCTCCAAGCCACTGGATGACTTGGTTTTGAGAAGTGATTTAAAGGGACAAATGCCTTCTCCAAGCTAGCCAATAGGGTGGTGGGGGCTTTGAGAGCCTCATAATATGCACGGAAGAGTCACAGTTTGGCCACCTCTGCTCTGGCTCCTTTTTGACAGTTTAACAATCCTTCTATCAAGATCTCCAGCTCTACTCAGCCTCCTTCCCTTCACCTCTCTTCCTTCAAATACCTGGGGTGGGGGTGGGGGGAGGGAGTGCAGATTTATATGAGAGTAGTTCCATTGACTTCAGTACATTTATCCTTGTGTCAATCATGGGATGCTCTCAAACAGAAACTCTGATGCAGAAACAGAAGAGAGGGGGTGGGGGTTGGATTTGTCACTCAAAGCAACTCCCCTGGGGAATTCTCGATCCAGAATGACAACTTGGCTGCGTTGATTGACATGGCAGATTTTGCACTTATGCATACATCACTACTTCATCCAAAGGGGGGGGGGGGAGGAGGCAGAAATGGGAGGGAAAGTTCAGCCTTCCCCAATGGTTTGACATTGCAAGAAGGGAGTTCAGACATCAGGAAACGCAAGGTGAACGTGTGGACATCCGTAAGCAGTGGAGAATCAAACCTGGTTCTCCCAGATAAGAGTCTGGGCACTTAACCACTACACCAAACTGACTCGATGATGAAGAAGAAGATGATGATATTTGATTGATATCCTGTCCCCTTCTCTGAATCTCAGAGTGGCTCACAATCTCCTTTACCTTCCTCCCCCTCAACAGACACCCTGTGATGTGGGTGGGGCTGAGAGAGCTCTCCCAGCAGCTGCCCTTTCAAGGTCCACTCTGTGAGAATTGTGGCTGACCGAGGCCATTCAACAGCTGCGAGTGAATTGAAATGATACTAAATTAAAATGGAGGAGTGGGGAGCCAAACCCAGTTCTCCCAGATAAGAACTCTTAACCACTACACCAAACTGACCTGATCCAGCATTTTCCCCCCTTTTGCCCTTTTGTTCTTGAAATCCCACGTTGTATGCCAGTGAGTCCCGTGTGTCGTTTTGAGCTGACACTTGAGACAAATGACTCTTGCTATTTGCAGGAAAGCTCAGAAAGTAACTGGAGGCTTTGCTATGTCATTGAACTGATATATTTTTTTTCTAAGAAGATGCTGTGTTATTCTTTAAAAGTCTCATTATTTTCAAATCGGCAAGCAGACAAACATGCCTTGAGAAGAGCCGAGTTCATGACTGTCACGAAACACTGGAAGCCTGCATGATAATGAGCCAATTTCAGTGGAAATGATCTCATTAATGCTAACTTTTTTTGCTGACTCCCAACTGATTCATGGAGAGTTTAAATAAATGAAAAAAAAGAAGAAAGGGTGAGGGAAAAGGCAAAGGAAGGAACTAAAGGAAGCACTCAGAACAAATAAGAATTCTCGCACAACGCCCAGTGATGTGCTTGTTGTAACTCAAAGGAAACTGGCTTCTCAGCAAAACTTACATTTCCCTCCTCACAAAGAAGTAATCCTCCACAAATAATATTAAACAAAGCCGAAAGCCAAGGCTTTTCTCGTAGCCTATGACAGCCCCTGATAAACAGATCACGCGTGCTGCTCTCAGTCCATTGCCTAAGCCATCCAAGCTCTGCTTACGACCTGAGTTTGATCCCGGCAGAAGCTGGGTTCAGGTAGCCAGCTCAAGCTCAGCCTTGACTCAGCCTTCCATCCTTCTGAGGTCGGTAAAATGAGGTAAAGTGTAGATCAGCAGTCCCCGATCTTTTTGGCACCAGGGACCGGTTTGGGGGAAGACAATTTTTCAACAGACTGGGGTGGGCGGGGGGGCAGCGGCGATGGTTTTGGAATGATACAATTGTGCACTATTTCTGTTAGTTTGGTGTAATAATTAAGTCAGCTATAGCTCATGCAGAGCCGTCCTTGAAAGGGCGGACGCTTTGTAAGAGCTCTCTCAGCCCCACCCAACTCACAAGTTGTCAGTTGTGGAGGAGGAAGGTAAAGGAGATTGTGAACCGCTCTGATACTTTGAGTGGAGGGTGGGATATAAATCCAATCTTGTCTTATTATTATTACTACTTTTTAATATAGAATGAAATAATTATACAACTCAAGGCTCAGATGCTAACAGGTCACGGACCTGTAGTGGTCCACAGCCCGGGGTTTGGAGACCCCTGGTGTAGATGACTGAAGGCTTTTAGAATTGGAGCCCCAAATAACCCAGAAAGGAAGACTCCATGTGGCCCCTGGGCCATGTGTTTGACACCTCTGTTGTAGTTTATCACTGAGTTTGATCAGATGGGCTTTTTGGCCTGGCATAGACACCCTCCACCCCAGAATCTAATGTGTGTGATCACATGGGCACAGCCCTCGGAGGGCTCCAATCAGGCCCCCAAGCAACTGGCTGTCATCTGCTTCCTTCCCCCTATCATCTGTTTCCTTCCCCTCTTGCTTCCTTCTGCATAACAGCTTGCTTTGCAAGGCTTGCTCAATCACACAGGAGCTACAGAGCAGGAGCTACAGAGCAGGAGCTACAGAGCAGGAGCTACAGAGCAGGAGCTACAGAGCAAAAACTCTGTACAGAGCAAAAACTTGGGGAGGAAGGGAGAAGGCAGAGGTTGTTTTTCCAGGCTCTCTCAATCGCACAGCAGAGCTACTGAGCTAAGTCTCTCTTCCTCCTATTGGCTGAAGCTAGTCCCCCAGGGAAGGGAGGAAGGAGCCAGAGCTTCCTTTGCCTATTCCCCTTGATTCCATGATAGATATACAAAGAAAGCACTTTTAAGACCAATGAGTGCTAACATTTTAAGCATGCTTTTTAAGTTTTGAAAAAAAACAAAATAGTTAATTGTGTTTGTCTTTGACCTTTATAGAGCCCCGTGGTGCAGAGTGTAAAAGCAGCAGTACTGCAGTCCTAAGCTCTGCTCACGACCTGAGTTCGATCCCCGGTGGAAGCTGGGTTTTCAGGTAGCTGGCTCAAGGTTGACTCAGCCTTCCATCCTTCTGAGGTCAGTCAAATGAGTCCCCAACTTGCTGTGGGGGAAACGTAGATGACTGGGGAAGGCAGTGGCAAACCACCCCTTAAAAAGTCTGCTGTGAAAGCGTTGTGAAAGCAATGTCACCCCAGAGTCAGAACGACTGGTGCTTGCACAGGGGACCTTTCCTTACCTTTCCTTTCCTGTGACCTTTATAAAGTTTATATCTCTGCTACCTAATCTTAAGTAGGAGAGCCAGTTTGGTGTAGTGGTTAAGTGTGCGGACTCTTATCTGGGAGAACCGGGTTTGATTCCCCACTCCTCCACTTGCAGCTGCTGGCATGGCCTTGGGTCAGCCATAGCTCTGGCAGAGGTTGTCCTTGAAAGGGCAGCTGCTTTTAAAGCCCTCTCCAGCCCCACCCACCTCACAGGGTGTCTGTTGTGGGGGGAGAAGATAGAGGAGATTGTGAGCCGCTCTGAGACTCTTCGGAGTGAAGGGCGGGATATAAATCCAATATCTTCATCTACCTCACAGGGTGTCTGTTGTGGGAGAGGAAGGTAAAGGAGATTGTGAGCCGCTCTGAGACTCTTCGGAGTGAAGGGTGGGATATAAATCCAATATCTTCATCTACCTCACAGGGTGTCTGTTGTGGGGGAGGAAGGGAAAGGAGATTGTGAGCCACTCTGAGACTCTTCGGAGTTGAGGGCAGGATATAAATCCAATATCTTCATCTACCTCACAGGGGGTCTGTTGTGGGGGAGGAAGGGAAAAGAGATGGTGAGCTGCTCTGAGACTCTTCGGAGTGGAGGGTGGGATATAAATCCAATATCTTCTTCTTCTTCTTCTTAGGAATACACGTGGCCTAGCACAACATGGCCCAGCCCATCCTGACATGGCCCAGCTCAACCAAGTCTCATTTATGTCAGATCCGACCCTCATAGCAAATGACACCCCTGGACTACAACATATAAATCACTTTTTAATGCCAATACTGCGAGAGATTGACAGTCCAATACTAAGGTACTCTATCTATTAGATTGAAAAGTTAAGCTTCTTAATTTAGGAGAGCCAGTTTGGTGTAGTGGTTAAGTGCTCAGACTCTTATCTGGGAGAACCGGGTTTGATTCCCCACTCCTCCACTTGCACCTGCTGGAATGGCCTTGGGTCAGCCATAGTTCTGGCAGAGGTTGTCCTTGAAAGGAGAGCTGCTGTGAGAGCCCTCTCAGCCCCACCCACCTCACAGGGTGTCTGTTGTGGGGGGGGGGGAGGTAAAGGAGATTATGAGCCGCTCTGAGACTCTTCGGAGTTGAGGGCAGGATATAAATCCAATATCTTCATCTATCTCACAGGGTGTCTTTTGTGGGGGGGGGGGGGGAGGTAAAGGAGATTATGAGCCTGATAGAATAAATATAAGATTCATTAATTCAATGAAGAAGGAGATATAAAGCCCGAAGGCCTCCCCACCCCTTCACCAGCTTTTGGCAGATGAACTATTTTCGTGTGCTAGCTTCCTGATATGGTTTTGTGGTCAAGCTATTTCCTATTGCAGCGTCTCAAACAGGTTGTTAGTTTCTGACCCACTTTTCCAACCCACTCCCCCTCATTGTTTCTTTCAGACCTTAGCCCTTCTAAACAAAGACGTTTTGCTTTCTTTAAGGTTTGTTATGATTTAAATACAGGCTTTTTATAGTTCATCAATATTTAGCATAAATAGGTGAATAGAGCATAAGACAAACACTTGATTAGCCAGGTAGGACAAAATCCAAGGAGCCCCCACCTTCTCCTTGACAGTTGAAGCTCTGAGTGTTTTTCTGCTACTGACTTCCTGCCTCCCTCAGCATGGGTTTGCGGCTAAGTCATTTCCTATTGAAGTTCTTAGCAACTCTAGTTTTAGGGTGAGAGTTAGAAATCTGTCCTAATTGCTTTCTATTCTTTGTGTGTTAAGTCTATAGTATAAGTAAAAGCATTTTTTATAATTTTAAGTAAGCTAGACCAGTGTAATCTTAACAAGTAAGCCATTAGGGCAGATATTAGCTTTAAAGCTACACTAGGTTTAGAACTTTATACTCAATTCGGTTATTGCATGAACAAGGGGAAAACGTTGCTGAAAGGATGTTTGTGAGTGGTTATCTGTCACCCTTCAGTGGTTAGTGGTTCACAATATGGAGTCTGTTGTGCTAACTGAGTACCATTATAGCTAAGCATATAGATAAAGAAGTTACAAGTTCTGACAAGAGGAAGTGTTGCTGGGCGGAGATATTTGTAACTTTTACCTTATATGGCTAAAGCCCTCAGCCAAATCGGCCGGTCGAGGTAGATTGTGAGCTCCAATGGCAAACAGCCACAGGGCAAGATAGGGATATGACGTCGGGGACCTATAAAAGGCGACAGCTTGGCCAAAATTGGCAGAGAGGTGACTCTGTCCTTTGTCTCTCTCTCCTCTTTTGCAAAAGTGAAAATAAAGCTGCTTTTCTCTGAACAACAAAGCCTCATGCCTGGTAATTGTCATTGGAATAGGAGCATTGCTCCTAAAAACCGGTTGACAAGCCTCTCTGAGACTCTTCAGAGTGGAGGGTAGGATATAAATCCAATATCTTCATCTACCTCACAGGGTGTCTTTTGTGGGGGGGGGGGAAGGTAAAGGAGATTATGAGCCTCTCTGAGACTCTTCGGAGTGGAGGGCGGGATATAAATCCAATATCTTCATCTACCTCACAGGGTGTCTGTTGTGGGGGAGGAAGGTAAAGGAGATTGTGAGCCTCTCTGAGACTCTTCGGAGTGAAGGGCTGGATATAAATCCAATATCTTCATCTACCTCACAGGGTGTCTGTTGTGGGGGAGGAAGGTAAAGGAGATTGTGAGCCGCTCTGACTCTTCGGAGTGGAGGGCGGGATATAAATCCAATATCTTCATCTACCTCACATGATGTCTGTTATGGGGGGGGGAGGTAAAGGAGATTGTGAGCCGCTCTGAGACTCTTCGGCGTGGAGGGCGGGATATAAATCCAGTATGTTCTTTTTTCTTTGTTTTCTTGTTACTAAGCTGTAAACACTGTACTGCCTAGTTGATTGTAAAGAAACGTTTATATATTTTCACAAGGTCCAATTTACTCATGTGCTTCCAACCCTGAGGATCTACAAGTCTGGGGAATTGTTCAGGGGTTCCTCGCAAGGGACCAGGAGCAATGATTTTGGGGGACCCAAATTCAGGTTTTTTATAGTGATATATGTGGTTCTCCCCACTTCTGTTTTGTCCTCCCCCCAAAAAACACACACACAACAACAACCTCTATTGAGGCTGGGAGAAAGTGATTGCCCCCCCAAGGTTGGAATAAAGAGTCGGACACAATATATTGGAATAACCAGCAAGGGCACCCCACCAGCAGCCTGGCCAGGGCTAGGGGTCACCGCGACCGCTCCCCTGCCATTAACGGGCAAGAGACTCAGCCCCCCAGCCGGAGCTGAGCGACTCAGCTCCCTCCAGGCAGGCCCAGCAGGGAGACCCGCACCAGAGGGCCCGAACCCAGACGCACGTCTTGCCGGAAAGGCACCCTCTAGCCGAGCCTCCTGGACAGTCTGCATTCTCCAAACCCAGGTCTCCAAACCCAGGGTTAATCATGCCAGACCCCAAATTCCCCAAAAGGGGGATGCTTCACAGTCCTCCCCAGCCGCATAGTGTCCTAAACCCCCCCAAACCTGCCAACTAAAGTAACCACCTATTTAAAGGCACCATCCCTAAGCCAATTCCACAATCCACTGTAATGCTATGCAGGGTAGGCAAAAAACACACCCCAGCAACAGTCAAACAGCCAGAGCGTAAAAAATTCCTACCCAGCTCCTCAAATGAGGCAACCAGCAAAGCCTACATAACATACAGGGCGGGCGGGAGGGCCAATCACAGCCAAAGTGTCCAGAGGGAGTGTAGAGCTAGCCGTTAACATGGCTATGCTCCGCCCCTAAAATTGCACGCCCAAACAGGCGAACTTCTCCTCCTCCCAGGGAGGCAAAGGGAGCGAAAGCAGCCTAGCAGCTATGCTGCAGACTGCATGCTCTAGATTGCTTCAAAGTCAGTTTTATGGCAGAGCATGGATGCAAGCCGTGTTCTACTTGTGTGAGACAGAGACCTTTCGAGTAGGGAGGCGGGGGATCTCCTGGGGTCAGATCATTTGGAGAATATGGCCACTTTGAAAGGTGGTCTCTGTGGTATTAGACCCCCCAAACCCCACCCTCCTCATGTTCCATCCCCCAAATCTCTAGGTACTTCCCAACACGGAGCTGGCAACTCTAATCCCGAGCTATGCAAATAAGATTTGTCAGCTGTGCTCTGAAAGGAAACAATTTATTAACTGTTCGCAGCATTCTTAGTGTCCTCTGCACAGCATGAAGGAAGGTGTTCGTTTGTTCTGCCAATAGCTCTCATCGACTCCTTTTGTTAGCCCTATCTGCAATTTTCATCTTTTCCTTGATAATCTTAAATGCCATCCTCATCCGTCCTCCCGCTAGTCGCTTTATACTGTTAATACTCTCTATAAAACATGTTTGTCATGAAGACAGTTGCCTAAAAATAAATGACATCACTCTTCCACAGCCAATCACTGTGTGATAAGACCATCAGAGCATTTTGTGAGCTCAGCATTTTTTAGCCAATCCCAAACAGGATCTAATTAGAGCCTGTCAGATCTAGATGATTTGCTGTCAAAAGTAAGATCTAGATCAGTGTTTCCCATTGGCAGGGTCACGGTCTGGTAATGGGCCATGAAAGCATCAATACTTGGTCACCGGGGGCAGCCCAACAGCAGCTGCTGGGATGGCCTTGGGTCAGCCATAGCTTCTCACAGGAGTTGTCCTTGAAAGGGCAGCTTCTGGGAGAGCTCTCTCAGCCCCACTTGCCTAACAAGTTGACTGTTGTGAGGCGGGGGGGGGGGGAGGTAAAGGAGATTGTGACCACTCTGAGCCTCTGAGATTCAGAGTATAGGGTGGGATATAAACTCTATATCTTCTTCTTTTTTCTTCTACTCATTATTTCTTTAATTGTAATGTCTTCTCTTTGAAAAATTAATACAATCAGATAATGCACGAGACGGGAAATGAGCAAATGAAGAATGAAAAGTGCTTCTTTCTGCAATCCACGGGGGTAAAATTTACTTTTCAGAACAGCGGGCCATGAGCATTTCCTGTGCTTTAATCCAAAGCTATGGCCTCCCTATGATTCTTGCAATTTAGGAGTCGAAACTTTTACTGAAATGCTTAATTAAATAATCTGGTGAACTCCCCGCATGGCCACTCAGTGATCCTTTACTCGTCAAAGTAAAATCCCTTCCCTGCCTTACTTCTAGATAATTAAAAATTAGCCTGTTTAATTTTGAGTAGTGAAGCTTAATAGGTTCACCAGTTTGTTAAGGTAATGAACAATTATGCCAACCCACTGCTGTTTCAATTCCGTGAACCTGGCAGGGTGTTCCTCGGCACTTCTAAGCACCTCCTTCGAATCCACATTCGAGATTTCTATTTACATCATTTTTTTCTTAAATTTCAGACAGAGATGAGCTTTTAGAAACTTAGTCTATACGTTTTTTTTCCCCCATTTCAAATTAGAGTTGTCAGCTCCAGTTGAGAAACACCTGCAGATTTAGGAGATGGAACCTGGTTTGGGGAGGGGAGGAGATTTCAATGAGGTTTAAGGCCATCACTTTTCAAATTGGCTCTATCTATCTATCTATCTATCTATCTATCTATCTATCTATCTATCTATCTATCTATCTATCTATCTATCTATCTGTCTGTCTGTCTGTCTGTCTGTCTGTCTGTCTGTCTGTCTGTCTGTCTGTCTGTCATTGTCTGTCTGTTCACGCACACACACACACACATACCATACCCTTTGTAGTGCTAGGGTCATCAGTGTGACATATCTGCTGTTGACTTTCATGAGTAGGCCCAAACGTTCGAGAGCTTTGAAATAAAATTGGAGTCCCACCTCACTTGCTTTCAGGATGTTTAAGAACTTCACTGGCTCTGCCATTTCATGGCTTTGTGGTCTGTGTGTGCTTTCAGGCTGCAAGGAGGCAAGCCAAAGACGAAACGGGCATCCTCCTCTGAGGGCAGGTATGTTTGCTGCAACGTTACAATGGGAGTCTTCCAGATATAGATGAGTAAATCATGCCAAGGAGAGAGTTATGGTCCTGACCTGGATAGCCCAAGTTAGCCCAATCTTGTCAGGTCTTGGAAGCTAAGTAGGGTTGGCGGGGCTGGCGTGCCCACTAGTTAGCCTTAGGCAATGGCCTAGTGGGCATCGGCCAATCAGGGAGCACTGAACTGGGTGTCCCCCATGAGACTCAGCATGGCTGGCGGCAGCAGTGCAGCAGTGATGTCTTGCCCATAATCATGTCCCCCAGCAGCACCACCTTGCCTTTGGGCTTCATGCTGCCCAGCTGCTTCAGTATGGCCCCTTGGCAGCAGGCAGGTAGGTAGCCACTCAGGATACTCGGGGGCCAAAGGCATGGCTCCAGAGAGCCAGTTCGGTGTAGTGGTTAAGTGTGTGGACTCTTATCTGGGAGAACTGGGTTTGATTCCCCACTCCTCCACTTGCAGCTGCTGGAATGGTCTTGGGTCAGCCATAGCTCTCGCAAGAGGTGTCCTTGAAAGGGCAGCTGCTGTGAGAGCCCTCTCAGCCTCACCTACCTTACAGGGTGTCTGTTGTGGGTGGAGAAGATATGGGAGATTGTAAGCCGCTCTGACTCAGAGAAAAGGGCAGGGTATACGTCTCCAGTCTTCTTCTTCTCCCTCTCACCCTCCTCCTGGGTGGCTGGAAAGGGAAAGAGCCAGGTGGGTCCTTAAGAGACCTTGCCACCCCAGGACACAAGTTGGACAAGTTAAGACAACCAGAGGGCACCTGCATTCATTGCAGAACATGAAGAGGATGCAGAGGTAGGGCCTGGTGGGGGTGGGCAAGAGCCTCTCGGGTGTTCTGCCGAAGCTGCCATTCTATCCATTTCGCCGGCTGCAAAGATTCACTGCTCGTGTCTGCCCCTTCCCCTAATTTTGGCAGTTGGGTTGTCAGTTTCACAGGGCAGGGTGGAGGCAATGAGGCACTGCAGCAGGCAAAGGCTGGCTGGCTAAGCACAGCGGTGGAGGAAAACCCGAGCCAGTTCCTGCGGCAGATTCAGGGATGACATCACTTCTCGTTTGGCTCATGCTTTCAGAAGTGCAGCAGGCTCTTGTTACGTCCCTGAAGGCTTGCTACGCACTGTGCAATGGTCGACCGAGTTTTGTTAAAAGTGCCGTATGTAATTACCCACGAGAGAACAATCGGGGTGATTTTTCTTTCCTGTTTTCAAATAGATCTGCCACCTCGGCTGTCTCCAAGTATGACTACATTATGCGCCTCTGTTCCTGAAGTCTACCCTGACATTAATAATATTTTATTTTCTTAGAGATGAACAGCATACCGTCGCTTTGATTCATTGCCTGCATGGGGCTCATTCGTCCAATTCCCCGTGTGACTGGTAAAGGAGGGGCGGGAGATCTGTGATTTCCTCTCACGGGATTTCCTCTCTGGATTTCCTGTTACTGACTTTGCTGTCATCTTTTGTTATGAATGCAAGAAAGTGGGGTCTCAGAGGCAGACAAAATTTGGGGTGGGGGAATCATAGTTCTGATTTGGACTCAAAGACATCCACATCTGATGGAGGTGACTTGAATGAAAAATACAGTTAAAGGAAATGTTTCTGCAGTGGGACAGTGAGGCTCTTGAGAGTTCCACAGAAGCGATACAGTTCTTGAAGGCAAATCTCTCTTCATAGTTAGCGGCACCATATCTTCAAACACAGTGGAATTCCAAGCAAATTTAGGCTTAAATCCCCTGGAGTATTTCTGCAGGTGGAGACGGGCAGGTGAGATTCATGGACTGCATCTTTCTCATGTCTGTCATATTCTCGTTTAAGCGCTGTATTTCAAAACTTTTTTAAAAAAAGATTTTTAAGCTTTTTCTTTAGGGAAAGTTGCTCTAAGCCCTCAACTCTCTTTCTTGCCTTCTTCTGCATTTTTCCCAGCTCTGAAATATCCTTTTTTAAGTCTGCGGTTACCAAGCTTCTCTCTCCAGCCTGTAGCGGCCACTGCGAGAAGAAACTGGGGCCAGCTTGCCCGGCTCAAGCAAAGCTACTACACCCCTCCCCTGTCCTTCTCACCCATTTACCCAATCAGAGGAGCCGTAGCGAAAGCTAGCAGGGCCTGCCCCTATGGCGCCATCCAATGGCGGCCAACGGTAGGCAGCCTCTGCATGCCGAGCCCGAGCCAAGCAATGTGGGCTGGGCCTAGCCGCTATCTCTTTTGTAGCTGCCGCCATGATGCTTGTTTGCTTTCAATGAGTGTGAGAAGGAGGCGGTTTTGGGCTGTATCAACAGAGTATTGTGTTCAGTTTTAGGCACCACATTTTAAGAAGGATCTAGACAAGCTGGAACGGGTCGAGAGGAGGGCGACGAAGATGGTGAGAGGTCTGGAGACCTACAAGAAAGGGCTGAAGGAGCTGGGTGTGTTTAGCCTGGAGAGGAGATGACTGAGAGGAGATGATCACCGTCTTCAAGTACTTGGAGGAGTTGTTTTCTGTTGGGGTGAAACAACAGGTTGAAATTAAATTAGTTTTTTTAGCTAAACGTTAGGAAGAACTTGAAGCTGCCTTATTGCTAAGTCAGACCACTGGTGGAAATTGGATTTTTTTTTAAAAAAAATTAAAAATATAAAAAGGAACAACAAAAGATTCCAAGTACATTGGTTCAGCATAGGAAACCAGACCAAGTAATTTGAAACTTTTGTTGCTGTTCAGTCACACAGTCAAGTCCAACTCTTTGCGACCCCATGGACAAAGTCACACCAGGCCCTCCTCTCTTCCACCATCCTCCAAAGTCTGCTCAAATTCATGTTTGTCCAGCCATCTCATCTTTTGCCGTCCTCTTCTTCTTTTGCCTTCCATCTTTCCCAGCATCAGGGTCTTCTCCAGGGAGTGCTCCCATCTCATTTGGTGGCCAAAGTATTTGAGCTTCAGCTTCAACATCTGACCTTCCAGGGAACAGTCTAGGTTGATTTCCCTTAGGACTGACTGATTTGATCTTCTTGCAATCCAAGGAACTCTCAAGATTCTTCTCCAGCACCACATTTGGAACACCAGAATGCAAATGAATGAAAGAATGAATGAATTTCAGAAGAAACCCAGTCTTGAATACCTTGTTTTGATGTGTTGTAACAGGGTAATCCAAGGGGTACTCAGTGTGGTACCGGTGGGCACCAGGGCGCCTGTTGTACCTTTCTGGGTACCCACCAAGTTTTTATTAAAAGTGGGTGGGGCTGAGTGAGTCTTCTACATCTGCTTCAAGGTACTAGTGCTGATGTTTAAAGCCTTACACAGCCTGGGACTACCTAAGGGACTGCCTCTTCCCATATGAGCCCCGGAGGTCGTTACAATCGGCCTCTCAACGTCTTCTGACTATCCCTGGCCCAAAGGTCATTAGCCTTGCCTCGACCAGGGCAAGGGTTTTTTTGGCCCTGGCCTCAACCTGGTGGAATCAGCTCCCTACGGAGGTTCGGGCCCTCCCTGATTTGTTACCATTCCGGAGGGCCTGTAGGACAGAGCTGTTCTGCCAGGCCTTTGGCTGAGGCGGGCGTGCGTCCTTTGTTTGCTATCACATCTAATTGGCCTCCCCACTGTTTAATACTGATTAACATCTAGACTGGAGGAAAATCAGGCCGAGACAGTTGACATTCCTCGGGCACCTAAGCTCTGAAAAGAAGTGTCTGCATTACCCACGCTGCCTTAAGTTAAGTTAAATCTGAGCTTTTGGCTCAACTGTTTTAAGCTTAAAATGTTTTAATTGTTTGACTGTTTTATTGCTTATTTATAGAGGTATTGTTGGTTTTAACTGTTTTTTGTTGGAATCCGCCCTGAGCCCTTATGGGAAAGGGCGGGATACAAATCTGCAGAAATAAATAAATACATTCTAATTGGCCACTGGCAATTTGATTGACTGCACATTTTCAGAAAGGTTGCTTTGGCAGCAGGTGCTTCCATAGCAGAAGGCTCTTTGCAGCAGCCATTTTAGAGATGGTTCTGTCTCCTGCAACAGCTGTTTTGTGGCAGCCATTTTTGCGGGTGGGCCCTCCACACTGTGTCAGAAGTCCAAAGGCACCCACAGGCTCAAAAAGGGTGGAGACACCCCACCCCGGTTGTTGTGTCCTGGGCTCAAATGGGAGAACTGTTACTTTTGGAGGGAAGCCAAACTAGCCAGAGCTTGAGCACCGCACCAGGGTTTCAGAGAAGTCCTAAGCATGCCCAATCAGGAGAAGGATTGAAACATACGCAGCCTATCAACATCCAGGCTCATACTGTCCCCTGATAGGCCCTTAGGGCCCTGTAAATAGCCAATCCTTGTAAATAGTTAAAGACCAATCAGAAGGGGGAAAGAACTGTATAAAAGAGAGCGGGAAGTTTGAACAGAGTTCAGAGTGTGTGCGTTCCTGAAGTAAAGCTTGCTGAAATCACTTTCCGACTCTGGTCTCTTACTGTGCCGACCCCAGCACTTTACACCGGTAATCCCATGTGGATGCAACTGAAAGACACATGTGTCTTGAGCGTGTGTGAACATGAGCACTTTCTCCTAGACGATGAGATTTATTGGAGGAGCAGAACTAAGTAACTTTAGTGCCTTCCCAACAGCAATTTTATCTTCCAGAGCATATTATTATATTTTCCCTCTATTAAAAAAGTGAGTAAAGGGAAAGCATGTATTTATGCCTCTGCCTGAGGAAAAAAAAAATGTCAAGCTGACATTGTATAAATTTGATAACAAATAAATAAATAAGCATGTTTCCAAGAATATCACAATTTCACTTGGAGCATTTTTTTAAAAAAAATCCCCCACTCTTTAAGTCCTCAAATAGCAACTATAATTCCAATATTTACAGTGCAGTTCTGTTTCAGGGGAGATGTAGGATAACGTTCTGATAAAACCCTTCCTAGCAAGCAGCACAGAAATCTTGATAGCTGTCTCACTTGGAAAAACTGTGACTTGATGAGATACCAAATACTTCCCAAGCAGAAAGAAGATTCTGGATGCCTCATGTGGCAATCATCCTTAGAAGTCCCCTGTGCAAGCGCCAGTTGTTTACAACTCTGGGGTGATGTTGCTTTCACAATGCTTTCACAGCAGACTTTTTACGGGGTGGTTTGCCATTGCCTTCCGCAGTCATCTACACTTGCCCCCCAGCAAGCTGGCTACTCATTTTACCAACCTCGGAAGGATGGAAGGCTGAGTCGACCTCGAGCCGACCACTTGAAAACCCAGCTACCACCGGGGATCGAACTCAGGTTGTGAGCAGAGCTTAGGACTGCAGTACTGCAGCTTTAACACTCTGTGCCACAGGGCTCTTTTCAATCCAAAAACATGCTTTAAAATATTGATCAGTTTTCTGCGTTGCTTACTAAGTGTAGATTAGAAGGTTTCTTTCATGCTCCTGCTGGTATATGATGATGATACCTATTTCATTATGGATACCCTTCACTTAAGGGCTCTTATGTATATTTGCCATTTCCTTTGATCTTTTGTTTCAGATAGATACTTTTTAGAAGTCATCCAACATTCAAGCGCAGAGCAAGATCCTAGTGATGTAGGTTTATATTTCTTGTTCAAGTGATTGCTACCAGCATCTCTCCCACCGTCCCACACAAGGTAAGCAAACATAGTACATAAAACTTACTTGTAAAACAGGGTTTTAATTTATTTTATGTATGTTGGAACCTGTCTTTTTACCTTAATAAGGCGCTTTAGGTAATTTTACAGAGTAATCCTAAACAGGTCTACTCCAAATCCTGAAGTCTACCCAGTAAGTCTTACTCCCAGAAAAGTATTCCCAGAATTCCAGCGTTGCAATGTTTTAAATAAGTTAATATAAGATCATCTCCATAAGACTGGTAGTGGCAACTGTACTCCTAAAGATTAAATCTACGTGGAGTAGCAATTGCCATGTGGGGGAAAATCAATCAATCAATCATTTTATTTATATCCTGCCCTCCCCACCGAGGCAGGCTCAGGGCGGCTAACAACATCAGTCAATACAGTAAGTTATACAATGGTTTAAACAATAACTAACAGTTAGTTAAAATTCTAAAAACAATAAGTAAATAAGTAAATTCATTTTCAGAAAAATCTCTTTAAAATTCATCCTGAATAAGTAAATTCATTTTCAGAAAAACCTCTTTAAAATTCATCCTGAGTCAAAATGGAGGAGGACAGTGGGCAGTCCTCTCTTTCCACCCCAACACCTGCATGCTCCTATCTGTTTGTGTATTTTTCTCCAGCTTGCAAGCACTCCTAATGCCCATGTTCAATTGCCTGTATAAGATCAAGTATCCAAGGCCTCCCCAAACAAGTGGGTGTTCACGTTTCTTTAGGAGACCAGAAATGAAGGGCCCAAGTAGGGATGCCACGTGACTCCTGCTTCGTGACCGTGGAGCGGCAGGAGTGAAACGGGGGGGATCACCACTGTGACAGCACTGCAACTCTGCTTCCAGGGCAAACCTGGAAGTGACATCACAGAGCTGGCAGAACACCAAGTACACTGTCCCTGACCTCCAGATAGGGTTGCCAGCTCTGGGTTGGAAAACACCTGGGGACTTTTTTGAGGGGTGGTGACTGGGGAGGTGGCCTCGGCAGGGAGTAGACTCCACCCCCCAAAGCCTCAATTTTTTCCCCCCAGGGGAACTGACCTTGGTCCTCTGGAGATGAATTGTAATAGCAGAAGATCTCCAGGCACTATCTGAACGTTGAGTCCATGTAAAGTGCAAAGCTATTCAAATCTTATAGTAACAAATCCAACGAAGACATACAACTTCAAACTTCTCAGACGAGTGGGTACAACAGTGCTTGCGATGATCCTGCAAAGTTCCAATAAAATGCTTGCAATGAAGGGCTTCAAGTTGTATGTTCTTGGTGACTTTTCTCTAGAAGATAGATCCTTGAGACTTTGCTGTCCATTGTGGAATAGGGTTGCTAGGTCCAATTCAAAAAATACCTGGGGACTTGGGAGGTGGAGCCAGGAGACATTGGGGGTGGAACCAGGAGCAAGGTTGTGACAAACATAATTAAACTCCAAAAGGAGTTCTGGGCATCACATTAAAAGTGACTGCACGCCTTTTATTTTTATTTTTATTTTTTTTAAACTCAATAAATGGTTTATTGTTTGAAAAAAGAATACAAAATACAGTAGTGGAATAAAACCAAAGGTACATATAACTGGATGGATTTAACCGTACAAATATACTGAAAGGTAAAAAAGCATCCAACAGTGAAATTTATATTTAAAAAAAAAAAAAGGGGGAGGGTAGGAAAAAAGGAAATAATGAAGGATAGGGAAACCTTCTTTGGGGGCTCATCGAAGTGGACCCCCTAGTCCAATCGTTTTGAAACTTGGAGGGTCTTTTGAGGAGCAAATTTGGTGCCTCAATCCCAAAAAACATCCCCCAGAGCCCCAGATACCTGTGGATCAATTCTCCATTATACTCTATGGGAATCAGTCTCCATAGGGAATAATCCCCAGGAGATATCCCCTCTCCCGTGGCCCAGAGTGGTAAAGTTGCAGTGCTGCAGTCTAAGCTTTCTGCTCATAGCCTGAGTTCAATCCCAAGCAGAAGCTGGGTTCAGGTAGCCAGCTCAAGGCTGACTCAGCCTTCCATCCTTCCAAGGTCAGTCAAATGAGTGCTCAGCTTGCTGGGGGCGGTGGGGGTGGGGGTGGGGGAAGTGTAGATCTCTGGAGATGGCAATGGCAAACCACCCCACAAAAAGCCTGCCATGCAAATGTTGTGATGTGAAGTCGGAAATGACTGCACAGGGGACTACTTTTACCTTTTACCCCTACTTTCTGATGACCCTGAAGTGGGGGGAGGCCCTCCAAACTGGGGGATCTTCTGCCCCCACCAGGGGATTGGCAGTTCTACTTTGGAATGATATGGATTGAGATCATGCCTCTCTGAGGAAGAGTTACATGGAAACAACTTCACAAGTTGACAGTATTTCTTAGAGGCTTGAATATGTCCAATTCATCTAAGAATCATCATTTCGGAGGGGGGAAAAATATGAGGCGTGATTAAGGAGAAAATGAGCTTTAACCTTGTTTTTAAGAGTATATGCAGCCATGTTTTGGCTTTGATAGACCCCTTGCCCAATTCTAATCTTAAAGCTATACCAGCTACACATCTCCCCCCCCCAAAAAAAAAATTGCTTTATTCAAAGTTTTCAAAAGGAGAGCCAGTTTGGTGTAGTGGTTAAGTGTGCGGACTCTTATTTGGGAAAACCGGGTTTGATTCCCCACTCCTCCACTTGCACCTGCTGGAATGGCCTTGGATCAGCCATAGCTCTCACAGGAGTTGTCCTTGAAAGGGCAGCTGCTGTGAGAGCCCTCTCCAGCCCCACCCACCTCACAGGGTGTCTGTTGTGGGGGAGGAAGATAAAGGAGATTGTGAGGTTCAGAGTGGACGGCGGGATATAAATTTAATATCATCATCATCAACATCAATACAGAAAATGCTGTATAACTGCTATTACCCTGAGCCTGCTTCGGCGGGAAGGGTGGGATACAAATTAAAAATAATAATAATAATAATTGGTTATTATTATTATTATTATTATTATTATTATTATTATTATTATTATTATTATTTATTACAATAATTATGTCCTAATAAGTAGAAATAACTTAACCAAAAGGATTATCAAAAGTAGATTAGTTTTTTTGTAATAAGGATTTTTTTGGGGATAATGCCATTTTCTTCAAAATAAGCCATTACAGGGTACCAGCTATACATCTTTGAGTGCCTGTGATACGTTGCAAAAATGTAAAAAAAAAAATAGTCTAAATTCTCGCTGACTTGGAGAATTCATATTGGGGATTCCACAGAGGAGCCATGGAATAATTTTGAAATAGAAGACATGCGAACCCTGCAATATGTTTACCTCCTTTACAGAAAAAGAAGCATCCGACGGCTCCCATGGAGGATTTAATTTTGTTGGTTACAAATTTAAGATGGGATTGCCAGTTAACATCAGAATTAAAACAACAACAACAACAACATACTCAGGTATGGGAATTTGGAAACTTCTTTTAATTGAGCACAGCCAGTTCTACAGACCAAAGGAATAGTTTTCTTGGCTTTAGGAATGATTGATCTGATGTTCTTTGGTTTTGCAATAAAAACATAAGAAAAGCTATGTTAGATCAGGCCAATGGCCCATCCAGTCCAACGCTCTGTGTCACAGAAGAACATAAGAGAAGCCATGTTGGAACAGGCCAATGGCCCATCCAGTCCAACACTCTGTGTCACACAGTGGCCAAATACACAGACACACACACACACACACATATAAACACACATATATATACACACTGTGGCTAATAGCCACTGATGGACCTCTGCTCCATATTTTTATCTAACCCCCTCTTGAAGCTGGCTATGCTTGTGTCAAGCATGAGATTTCAAAATAACCAGTCCTTGGATTTTGAAACAAAGTTTGGTTTATTGATAATCCATGTGGCTCAGCCGAGCGAGGTATTGGAACTGATACCTTGTAACATTGATACATGCTTTAAAATGGCACATCAAAGGCTGTATAAACAATTCTACATTCACGTGTGAAATTCACACTCTAAATCCCTTATCTATATTGCGGCTAGCGCATCCTGGGTTCAGGCCTGGCTAGGCCTGGGAACAAGTCCCAGGAGGTCTTATCTTCAAAGAGGACATCCCTGCATTTGTTAGTAAAAGCGAAAGAAGCAAGGGAGGGAGTTTGCTACTTTGATGTGCCTGAGCTTAATTCATGGTTAGTAACAATTCTCTGATCTGGCAGTTACAATATAGAAGGAATACACAATGCTTGACAGCTTGTAGCTGCCACCACGTCCTGTGGCAGTGAATTCCACATGTTAATCACCCTTTGGGTGAAGAAGTACTTCCTTTTATCCGTTTTAACCTGTCTGCTCAGCAATTTCATCGAATGCCCACGAGTTCTTGTATTGTGAGAAAGGGAGAAAAGTACTTCTTTCTCTACTTTCTCCATCCCTTGCATTATCTTGTAAACCTCTATCATGTCACCCCGCAGTCGACATTTCTCCAAGCTAAAGAGCCCCAAGCGTTTTAACCTTTCTTCATAGGGAAAGTGTTCCAAACCTTTAATCATTCTAGTTGCCCTTTTCTGCACTTTTTCCAATGCTATAATATCCTTTTCAATATCAATATTTTGAGAAATGACTTAAAAGACTTCTCAGCGTGGGGCATAAGAATAGTGTCATCATTGTAAAGGAGGAGAGTTAGTGCCTTTAAAGATAAGTACAGAGGACAGAATGCTACTGAAGTAAAAGCTACTGCAAGGTCATTCAGATATAAATAAAAAAGTAATGGCGCTAAGAGAAGCCTCACTTCACTCCTCTATCAGGCAGGAAGCACTCGATAAGTTCTCCCTTTTCTCCACAGTGAACTTTAGCCACACAAGAGGCATAGAGGTTTTTTATTAGTCAGAACAATCTTTTATCAATTGAGGTACATTCCAGCAGGGCTTTTTTTTTTGTAACAGGAACTCCTTTGCATATTAGGCCACACACCCCTGATGTAGCCAATCACCCAAGAGCTTAGAGGGCTCTTATTACAGGCCTACTGTAAGCTCCAGAAGGATTGGCTACATCAGGGGCGTGTGGCCTAATATGCAAAGGAGTTCCTGCTACAAAAAAAAGCCCTGCGTTCCAGTTTTCCCACCTGGCTATGCTGTCAAGAGCTCTCTTGATATCTATGAATACAGTTTGCCTCTGGGTGGGCAGGATTTTTCTATATGCATTTATTTTAAAAAAAAATTGAAGGTTTATGAGAATATTAAAATGACTTCTATTGTTATCGGTACGTTGAATTTCTCAGTCTAGTGTTTGTCTGCTCTTGTTTTTAGCTAGCATTTTTATGTATTGTTTTCACTGCGTAATGGTTCTGACTTCTTAAGAGGACATTTGTAAAGTATAAAAATAATAAGGCTCCTCATTACTGTGTGTACATGAAACGGGATCCAAGCATGATTGGTTGAGAATGAATAGGTTCTCAATCTGCTTCCAGTTAGAGACATGAAACTAAAGAACAGGAATGAAATTAATAAAGAACCAAATGAATCCACAGCTGGGAAGAAAGGTAGATTTCCATCCAGTAGATTAGAACTTGAACTCTGATATTTAGAAACCACTATTATTTCTGTAGTTTATCGGATGTTGGTGCTGTTTATTTTTTAGTGACAATTAGAGCTGTTCCTAGTAGAAATCTTCCTGAAACACCGTGAACTACTTAATAAGCTGTTTGCTGGCACCTGTTTAAAGTTCACCGGCTGCCTTCGTTTTCCAGATTTGTTTCCACAGCCTTCTTCTATTTTGTTTTTGCTACGTGCCGCAATGACCAAAATGCAATTTTATAGTTCCACAGGACCATTAACAGAACATCTAGTAATCTACATATCTCCTCAGTGGAATTCTGAAGGCCGCTGAAAAGATGCTGGTTCTTCCATGTAGTATAACATTTCCCCTTAGCATACAAACCGGTCCACTAATATCAAGTGTTTCCATACAGACTCTAAAGTGCTTCACAGTATACCTTGTGGTTGGACTACATGCACGAAGTATGACCCTCAGCACTGACTGAGGTGGTGGTAAGCTTTGGTATTCCTTCCCCTCCTCTTCCCACATGAGAACATGAAGCTGCCTTACATGCAGGGCTTTTTTTGTAGAAAAAGCCCAGCAGGAACTCATTTGCATATTAGGCCACACCCCCTAATACCAAGCCAGCCGGAACTGCATTCCTGCTTATACCAAATCAAGACCATTGGTCAATCAAGGGTAGTATGATCTATTATGACTGGCAGTGGCTTTCCAAGGTCTCAGTTGATGTATTTCTTATTTTATTACTGGGTCCATTCAACCGGGGGTGCTAGGGACTGAACCAGAGATCTTCTGCACGCAAAGCAGACATTCCACCTCTGAGTCATCCCCCCCTCAACGTGGGCTATCTTGGAAGATGGTAATACCTAGCCAGAGGAGAGAGAGGATTTTCCTCAGAAAAGCTGTTATCTGCTCTTTCCAGTTTGAAGTCAATTTCCCCTCAGAAGTACCATCAGGGTCCTAGAGCAGTGCCAGAGGGAAATAGTAGAGTGTTTCCTCCCTCGGGCATACCTTTCATGTGTGAAATTTTAGCAATGGTGGAGTGTGACACTCTCCATTGTTTTGTATTTTTTTCCTTGCATGATGGTTGTATGTAGGGCTTTTTGTTAGGAGGAGTCAGGCTTCATTTGGGGCAGGAGCTCACAGGAGCGGAGCTCCAAAACCTCTAAATTTTATTGTGCTTTTTCTTTCTCTCCCCTCCCCCCAAATACTTGCTTCTGGGATCCATTGTTCAACCCCCCCCCCCCGGGAGAATTTTGCTGAACGCTAAGATTTGACAAACTTTCTAATACTTTTCCCCACAAAAAATCTGGGAAAATAACCGAAACATATAAAGCAGACAGATGGAAATCTTCATCATGCCACAGGGGCCACAGGGGAGAAAGTAAAGTATGATGAGGGAAAGGTTTTCTTGGGACAATTCTAATTCAAGAAGCCTTTTAAGGTAGATGCTGAGCTGATATAATTTAGTCCGCCTTCCAGTGACGTCAGGGGTGTGTGGCTTATGCAAATGAGTTATGCAAATGAGCTCTGGCACCTTTTTGTCTCCAAAATGACCCCTGGGAGAAGTGATTTTTAGTCAGGTTGCTAGCTGAATTTCTAGTGTGTGAGGCTGTCTTTGTGAGGGATTCCACAACATGGTGGAGTCTGATTAGGGTTGCCAGGTCCAATTCAAGAAATATCTGGGGACTTTGGGGGTGGAGCCAGGAGACTTTGGGGGTGGAGCCAGAAGACATTGGGGCGGAGCCAGGAACAAGGGTGTGACAAGCATAATTGAACTCCAAGGGAGTTCTGACCATCACATTTAAAGGGACAGCACACCTTTTTAAATGTCTTCCTTCCATAGGAAATAATGAAGGATGGGGCACCATCTTTTGGGGCTCATAGAATTGGACTCCCTGGTCCAATTGTTTTGAAACTTGAGGGGTACTTTGGAGAGAAGCACTACATACTATACTGAAAATGTGGTGCCTCTACCTCAAAAAACAGCCCTCCCAGAGCCCCTGAGGCTTCCAGATCAATTCTCCATTATACCCTATGAGAATCGATCTCCACATAGGGAATAATGAAGTGCCCAGCAGACATTTCCCTCCCCCCCCCACCCCGTTTCTGGCGACTGAAGCGAGGGATTGGCCTCTCTACTCATGAGTTGCTGCCAACTTCTCCTAAGTAACACAGACACACCATCCCAAGAGGAAGCCTTTCAATCGGAGACTGAAGCCTCCGGAGGGAGAAAGGCACATGGTCCTTTGGGGGCGGGAAGGAGCCTGGGAAAGTGGAAGAACTCCTGCTGGGACCTGGGGATTGGCAAGCCTAAGTCTGATGCTTGGCTGCCGCACAGATAAGGAGACCTAATGGCGAGCGGAGTGGTTAATATTCAAGAGACGAGCACCGAGACAGGCTGATTCCTTTGAAATGTGGTGTTGGAAGAGAGTTTTAGGACTACGAAAAAGACCAATCAGTGGCTTCTAGATCAAATCAAGCCTGAGCTCTCCCTAAAAGCTGAAAGGACCAACTTGAAGGTATCATATTTGAGCCACATTATGGGAAGACCAGAGTCACTGCTGGGAAAAATGGAAGGCAGCAGGACAAGAGGAAGACCCAACAGGAGATGGATTTATGCACGAGGCGGAGAGAACGGACAAAGATAAATTTCCTTCCTCTTCCAAAATACTAGAACTTGAGAGCATCCGATGAAACTGATGGGCAGCAGCTTCACGATGGATGAAAGGAAAGCTACTTTACATGGAGACACGACGACGACGACATTGGATTTGTATTCTGCCCTCCGCTCAAGAGTTTCAGAGTGGCTCACAATCTCCTTTACCTTCCTTCCCCACAATAGACACCCTGTGAGGTGGGTGGGGCTGAGAGGGCTCTCACAGCAGCTGCCCTTTCAAGGACAACCTCTGCCAGAGCTATGGCTGACCCAAGGCCATTCCAGCAGGTGCAAGTGGAGGAGTGGGGAATCAAACCCGGGTCTCCCAGATAAGAGTCCGCACACTTAACCACTACACCAAACTCTACCAAACTGTGCCAAAAAGGTGGAATTCACTTTCCAGAGGATGCAGTGGTGGCCACAGGAATAAACAGCTTTAAAAGAGGATTTGTTTGTTTGTTTGTTTAGTAGGCTTATATTCCACCCTTTCCCATAATGCTCTATGCCCTAGGCTCTAGTAGACTCTAAGAGGTTTCTGCATTCAGTTATAGAATAGTCATAGGACTGGCCTGCTTAAAATTTTACACTGAAGGGTCTTTGAGCTAATTTGCTGTCAAAAGAATGGCTTGCTTGGAATAAGAATGAATGAATGAATAAATATTATAGAGTGTATCAGAGTAATTGGCCATCTATAAGAACAGCTCGCTTCTAATAAAAATATTGCAGAGAGCTATTGGCCAGGAAACTCCAGAAGGCTTGTGCATCTGGTTAAATGAATAAGTTTGGACTGGCTTAAGCTCCTAATATAAATATATGCACTTAAATGTCATTGAGTGGATGAGAAAACTTAAGATAGAAGATTTTGCAGAAGAGCATTAACACTGGGTTGTTACAAGAGGCTGGTTCCCCTGGAAGAAATATAGGAAGGATTACTCCTGAGGAAGTCCATTGACGAAATGAGCCTGTATCTGGGTGCTCACAGGACCTTTCTTGTAATATCGGAATGTGAGAATGGACTTCTGTGGTAATACTGTTATATGGAATTGTTATTTCTAGTAAAGTACAAAAAGATATTTTAAAGGTTTCTAAATGGTTTTATTAAACATTGTTAGCCAGCACATCACGGTATTTGTTTCTTTTATTGCCTGTCATTGTGCTGGGAGCATCACACAATATCCCCACCCACCCCTGGAATGCCTCCAAATAGATGGGCAAAGAGACCTGGCAACCCTATCTTCTGAACTTTCCACAGATACCAAAATGGGATGCTGAACCAGATGGACCTTGGTCAGCACCAGCATATCAGCATTGTTATGTTTCCAAGAAGCCTGATCATAAGAACTTAAGAACCTAAGAGAAGCCATGTTGGATCAGGCCAATGGCCCATCCAGTCCAACACTCTGTGTCATAGAAGAACATAAGAGAAGCCATGTTGGTTCAGGCCAATGGCCCATCCAATCCAACACTCTGTGTCACACAGTGGCCAAAAAGCAAGGTGCCATCAGGAAGTCCACCTGCAGGGTCAGAACTCCAGAAGCCCTCTCGCTCTTGCCCCTCAAGCACCAAGAATACAGAACAATCACTGCTCCAGACATCTTTCAGTGTCATCTTTCAGGATGCCGATGTCCTGAAAGGGTTCACATTAGTGCCATACAAAAGCTGCCATGTTCCAAGTTGATTATCATTGTCATGATCTGTCCTGTTCTGTGTGAGAGAGGCTTAGTGGGCCTAGGGAGCCTGTGAGGCCTGTGTCTCAGTAGGAAGAGACACCCTACAATCCCCAGAATGGTTGGTGCTAGTTTCAGTCAATCGGTGTCCAAGTAGGCTCTGAGGGGAATAGTTTAAAAGCTCTCTCAGGAGACAGCTGTTCTTTCCTCCTGAGAGGTCGACAGCAATGCTGTTAGGAGGAAGACCCTCACTTTGAGGGAGAGAGTGAGCAGGCCAAGGCTCGGGGCCTAACAGACAAGGGGCAGTTCAGTTCAGTCGTGCTAGGGACATTATGTTTATTTCCCTTCACCCACGTTACTATATTTTAAAGCACCTTATCTGTTCACTTCCTCTTCATTGATTTTCCTGTTTAAAATAAACCTTTTTGTTGCTCTTTGTTACTCTGCCTGGTGTACACGCCTGTTTTCTTGGCCAAAGCAAGAGATGTGAAGAGCTTGGGAGGTCCTCTAATTCCAAAGTGGCGGCAGCGTCAAATGGAACCCCTTCTGGATCACGACAATCATGATTAGAGGGTCAGCCTTCAGCTTCTTGCCAGCTTTCTGGTTCTGTGGGATCCTTCTTTAGGAACATCAGAGTCGCAACACCTTCCACCCTTTCTGTTGCCAAAGTCACATGCCCCGTGGGCCAAGAAAAGGAATGGAGGCTACTGGCATTCTTTGATCTCGGGGAGATGCCCTGGCTTTGCAAACTTTCTTGCCCCATAAGTGGACCTCAGCAATCGTGACGTTCGCGTTTGCAGTCTGAGCGAAGACGCGCCCTGCTTGCCTTGAGGAGCATTTTTGTTCCCAGCCTTGGAGCGATCTAATTGTGATAGATGAACTGAGTCGCCTCTCCAGAAGAGCCTCTTTCCCAGCTCCAGACTGCCGTTGTCTTCAAGCGTGTCACTGTGGTAACAAAATGACAGCTCTTTCTTGACATCTAATTACATTTCTGCCTGCCAACTAAAAGCAATGCCGAAAAAGAAGAAGAAGAAGAAGAAGAAGAACTGCTGTGTTCCCCCCCCCCAGCTTTCATTGAACAATACTGACGTTAAGACTCAGTTACCCTAGTTTTAAGTGGTTTTGTTGTTATTGTTGTTGTTTTTTTAAAAAAACCTTTGACCCACATAGCTTTTGTGAAGTCTCAGCACTGTGTTCTCCCGGAAGGAAAACCTATACAAAGATCAAGCCCACGTGTCTGATGTGTGGGTGGGTGCATGCGGGGGAGTAAACACTATAGAGATGCACCAAATATTGTTTACAATCGATGTTTGGTTTACAGTTACGGTAGGTAAGGGACCCAAATTACTCCCTGTGGAGAAATGCCTTGCCTCCTGGAGTGGTGGCAAGCTGGCTTCAAAAGGTTCTGTCTCTGAGCTCAGAGACAAGCAGGAAGTGCGAGGAGGAATTTAGCTCCTGGTGTTACAGCAGCATCAGGGCTACCACTTAAGACAGGGGGTGTCAAACATGCAGTTCGGGGGCCAAATCAGGCCCCTGGAGGGCTTCTATCAGCCCCCCAAGCAACTGGCTGTCATCTGCTTCCTTCTCCCTATATCTTGCTTTCTTCTGCATCGCGGCTTTCCTTGCAAGGCTTGCTCAATTGTACAGGAGCTACGGAGCAAAACCTCTGTTTTCTCCATTGGCTGAGGCTCCTCCTTGGGGAGGAAGAGGAGGGGAGGAAAAGCTTGTTTTCCCAGGCTCTCTCAATCACACAGCAGAGTTACTGAGCCAAGCCTCTCTTTCTTTTATTGACTGAGGCTCCTCCCCCTCCAGGTCCCCTGGGGAAGGAAGGAAAGAGCCAGAACTTCCTTTGCCCAGTTTCCTGAATACCATAGGAGAAATACAAAGAAAGCATCTTTAAGACCAATGAGTGTTAACGTTTTAAACATGTTTTAAGTTTTTAAAAACATATATTTGTGTTTGCCTGTGTTCTTTATAAAATGTACACCTAATCTGCTACCTAATCTTAAACAGGTGCACACATGGCCTGGCCCAACATGGCTTGGCCCAACCAGACATGACCCAGTCCAACAAGGTCTCATTTATGTCAGAACTGGCCCTCATAACAAATGAGTTTGACACCCCTGACTGAAGAGATGCTAATGGAGCTACCTTAATTGGCAGCCTTCTCCTCCAGGCAGGAAACAGAGTGGGGAGGGTGTTGGGCTAGACCAGCCCCAGAGACCATCTCCAGGAATGAGCTGGAGATTTCCCAGAACACTTGGGGTTTTCCCAGAATGCCTCCCAGAAAAAGCGGCTTCCTGGGAACAACAGGAAAAGAAGCCTAAATTTGAGTGGGACAGGTAACAAGGGGTGGAGAGTAATATAAAGTGGGTGGAGTCCGAGGATTAGTGAACGTGCTTGCTCTGAAGAGCAGGGGTCTCTTTTCTTCTCTGTTGGAGCTGGGACTGGAAGATAACAGACTGCTACTCTCCAGCCAGTAGCCAGCAGCCACATTTGACCATGTGACTGGGCCTGGCTGGATGCAGAAAGCCTGAAGCAATGAGGTATCATTAGAAGATTTGATGAACTTACTAAGCTTAGATGTGCCTACTCTGCTTAAACATCTGGTAGGGCAAGTTTTTAAACTAGGGACAGAAGGATGCGTTTCAAACCAACTTTTATTTGAGCTTCTGGTGTAGGCTTCCCAATCCCCAGGTCCCAGCGGGGGATCCCCTGGTTTTACAGGCTTCCCCCCTCCCCCAGCCAGCTGGTCGGTGGGGGAAGCTCCACCCCCACAGCCATTATGCACCTCCAGGAACAGTTCCCATAGGGAATGATGGGGAATTGATCCGCGGGTGTCAGGAGCTTTGGGAAGGCTGTTTTTTGAGGTAGAGGTGCCAAATTTTCCGTATAGCATCTAGTGCCTCTCCCCAAAATACCTCCCAAGTTTTAAAAGGATTGGACCAGGGGGTCCAATTCTATGAGCCCCAAAAGAAGGTGCCCCTATCCTTCATTATTTTCTATGGAAGGAAGGCATTCTAAAAGGTGTGCTGTCCCTTTAAATGTGATGGCCAGAACTCCCTTGGAGTTCAATTATGCTTGTCACACCCTTGCTCCTGGCTCCGCCCCCAATGTCTCCTGGCTCCACCCCCAAAGTCTCCTGGATCCACCCCCAAAGTCCCCAGATATTTCTTGAATTGGACTTGGCAACCCTATTCTGGTGTGCGGCGCTAAAATTATTCTCGTCACCTTTCACTTTTTTTTAAAAAAAAATAAAGCTTTTACTATCTTGAAGGCTGGCAGTAAAGCTCTGTATCACATAGTTCCCCAACCACCTTAGACCACACTACTGTAAGAGGGGAGTCCCAGGAAAGGGGAGGGCATGGAGTTGGCAAGGGTGCCAATCCTTCAGGTAGCGCCCTGTGATAACCAGGTGCTGGGTTGGCAGAGGACTTGAGGCCAGGCCTCAAAACTGGAAAGAGGGACTGGGAGTCCTGTTCCTCTCAGTCAGGAACCCCTAAATTGAGCTGGTGGTGGCAGCGCACCCTAGTGGCAGGAAGAGGAATAGCTCCCCCCAGGAGTTCACAACCCAAGAGGGAGCTGACAAGACTGGATCTGAGGGTCAAATTGGGCTGGTTCTGTCACACTCCCCTTCCAATTACTCTTTTCAGCGGTGCTGTTTTAGTTTTGAACAGTGCCCCCCTTTTCATTCTTGCCACTATGTGTGGTGGGGTGCCAAGCTATATCTCCGTCAGCAAAAGTCTTCCTCTAGCATTTATTTATTCATTTGCTTTATTTTATATTTCAACCAGGGGTGGAATTCTAGCAGGAGCTCCTTTGAATATTAGGCAGCACACCCTTGTTTTAGCCAATCATCCTACTAAGAGCCCTGTAAGCTCTTGGAGGATTGGCTACATCAGGAGGGTGTGGCCTAATATGCAAAGGAGCTCCTGCTAGAATTCCACCCCTGATTTTAACTTTCATCCCCAATGGAGACCCCTAATGGGGGCTTGCATTTTTCTTCTCTCTTCTGTTTTACTCTCACTGCAACCGTGGGAGGTATGTTCGGAGGGAGTATGTGACTTGTCCATGGTCACCCAGAAAGCCTCCATGGCACATGGCCTTCAAGTAGGACTTGGAGGGTTGCCTGGAATTACAACTCATCTCCAGAGATAAGTTCCCTGGAGAAAATGCATGCTTCAGAAGGTGGACTCTATGATACTGTATCCCACTAGGCTTCCCAACCCTCCTGCCCTGGCGGGGGACCCCAGGATTTCCAGCCTCTTCCCCCGCTCCCCCAAAAAAACGGAAGCAGAGGGAGGGGGGAAACGGCACCAAGGAGCGTGGCCCGGTGAGTGGCAGGGGCGGCGGGACCACGGCGATTAACCTGGGCTGGCTGCCCTCTGGCCGCTTTTGGCCTTGCTCCCCCCCTTCGGCGGCTCCCACGGGGAGGAGGGGGCATCTGGGCCAGGCTGGGCTCCGAGCCCCCTTCGGCCGCGGAGAAGGAGGCGCCAAGAGTGGTTCAGGCGCGTCCCCGCCGGCCTTGCTGCCGGCCTTGCTGCTGCTGAACAACTGCTGCTGCTGCTGCTTCCCGATGGCAAGTGAAGAAAGGAGGACTGAGCCGCCCGCCAGCCCGCAGGCAGCGGCTGTCACCGCCACGACGTGCTGGAACGCCATGAAGGCGGGCGAGGGAGAGAAAGAAGAGGCGAGAGAGAAGGAGCGGGGGCGGCTCAGCAGCGCCGCCTTATCCGGGCCAGAGGCAGAGCCGGCCGCGGGCAGCCCGCCTCTTCACGCCTGTGTGCGTCGTGTGCACCGTGGCACCGCCAGAGAGAACATGGCCCGGTGAGTGGCAGGGGCAGTGGGGCTCTGTGGGGCGGCAGGCTGGCTGGCAGGGCTGGCCACTTTTGGCCTTGCTCCCCCCCCCCCTCCGGTGGCTCCTGCGGGGAGGAGGGGGCGTCTGGGCCGTCCCTTTAAATGTGATGGCCAGAACTCCCTTCGGAGTTCAGTTATGCTTGTCACACCCTTGCTCTTGGCTCCGCCCCAAAGTCTCCTGGCTCCACCCCCAAAGTCCTCAGATATTTCTTGAATTGGACTTGGCAACCCTATATCCCACTGAACTCCCTGTCCTACTTAGGCTCCATCCCTGAATCCTCAGAAGTTTCCCAACCTAGATCTGGAAACCCTACTCCCTTATTCTCTACTAGTGGCCCGGGGGGACCTGGGAACCCTAGAGGTGGGGATTTGAACCTGCATTTCCCACTGGAGAGGAACACCATCTTGGAGAGGGAATCCAGTTCCACTGGTGTCAGTTGCTCCACTTAGCAAAAGGGAGATGATGGCTGATAACAGATGGCCAGTCTGGGGTGGATGGGAGCCGTCCCAAATTGGGCCTGCTCAAAAAGAAGCACCCCAAAGCATCCAAACTCTTCCCCGCAAGCCGCTCCCACCCGATCCATGGGGCAACTCGGTGCAATCAGACAGCTGCCGTGCACTATCCCCTGTAGCTTGGTTTGGGCTTCTTTTTTTCCCATTCATTTTTTTTTTAATGTTCATGAGCACTCATGCACCCATCCACCTATACGCTTGAAAGCAATATATTTTTTAAAAGAAGAAGAAGAAGTCAGAAATGGCTTGGAGCAGGTTCCCACTGCCAAGGCACCTTGCTTGGGCACTTCTGCGCGCAGACGCCGAAGAGGTGACTGGCGTGCGGCTCAGAAATTTGCTACCACTTTGAACACGGGAGCTTTTTGAGCCACTCTGAGGACACCGAAGGACGGGGTGAGCACAGGGTGGAGCGGGCACCAGATGTGCTCATTTGGACGGATTTTTAAAGTTAGTTTCTGAGGCTTCTCAGGGTCACCTCAAACTGCCGGTCTGTAATCAGCCGCTGTGTCTGCTCTGCTTTGCTTATGAATACATGTGACATCAGCAGGTCAGACAGCTGTCAACAAAATGTCCCGAGGGTGAAGCTTAGAAGGTTGTAGTTCTGTTTACCGTGGCACTGCAAATGACGCTGAGTGCAAACAAAAAAGTGAAATGCAACAGGCAAGGACCTGAAGCCTCCGGTAGCACAAAGGAAACAAATAGCTCAGAAGAATATTGAAAGAATGTTCAACAAATGAAAAGTATAGACGACATTGATTCAGCTTAGAATTGCCATGACTCAGGAAATATCTGGGGACTTTGAGGGTGGAGCCAGGAGTCTTTCCCATTCCCTAAATAAATAAAAATACAGCAGTGCAGTTTCCCTGAATACAGTCCTCATTTCCTCATCTTTTTAAACCTACCCTGGCATTTGCACTTCCATTAAATGAAACTGAAATCTGTCATATCCCCAAAGGTCCCTTTGTCAGGCTTTGGAAGCATTTCCAAGCATGACTTTTTAAAGGGACATACACACACACACAAAGCAGCTAAAACAGAGTTTGCGAGCCCATACTTTTGTGATCTCACTGGGGCAATTTACTCATAAGAGTTGCTGAATGTAGCCATCTGCTATATTTCAACCAGCTTCTTCAGACAGGAAAAGGAAAGGTAAGCAGCCTTGGGAATGGAATTTTCTTCCATCCCATAATCAGGTTCTAGCTAACTCTTTCCTATCCATTTTACTATAGAAACAATTTCTGAAGCAAATGCAAAACAGAGGGACTCTGCTCTCTGCCTTTCTCACAGCTTCACGCGCTGGTGGCTCTGCCTGCTCACCCCATCCCCTGCTTTCCTGCTGCTGAGATTTAAAGGCACACTCATTTTCCAAAACACAAACAGTTACAAGTGTCTTCTAAGTCTGCCAAGATTTAAAGACACAAAGCTTCAAAATTCACAAGAAATGTATTTTTAGGATCCAACTGCTTCTGTCTCTGTGATTCTTCCATTAAGGTTATAAGCTTAAAGTAAGCACTGTAACTGATCCTTACTTATGTACAGTCTGGCGCCCCAGGTGCAAGTAAAAGCTTGGACAAAGCTTTTTGTGAAAACAAGGTCCTAATATCCAGAGAGACTCGTTTAGCAGCTTCTTGCTATCTGTTGGACTCTGGTACTCAATTTATTTCAATCTTCAGCGAACAGAAGACATCCCTCTTAGAGAAGAAACAAGTGAAACAAGTGACTTGAACTTACCTGTGGAATTTTTGGGGTCTGCCTGCCTGTTCTGCACTGCATTTGTTCGGAATTTGGTTGCCAATAATCCAAGTTTATGTTCAACGTATGAATGGTTTTGTGTAACACTGAACGTTTATTAATTTGTAACAGCTACAGCTTGGACGTTTAACACACGGAGGCTTTGCCTTGTCTCTTTAACTACTGTCCGTGATTCTCACTTCTGCTGCCATATGGTCGAGGACCTGTCTACCTTAGGGACTGTCTCTCCCCATATGAACCCCAGAGAGCACTGAGGTCAGCCGGGAAAAACTTGTTGACTATTCCTGGACCGAGAGAGGTGAAGCTGCAAAGTACCCATAACCAGGCCTTCTCTTCTATAGCCCCAAGCCTATGGAACCAACTTCCAGAGGAAATGCGGGCCCTGCAGGACCTTGAACAGTTCCGCAGGGCCTGCAAGACCTTCCTCTTCCGACTGGCTTTCGCTGATGAAAAAGGAAACAGCTAAGGAAAACCGCCATCATAAAAAGCAAACATAGCATTAGCACTTTTACTAATTTAAATTGATTAATTTTTAAAACTCAATTAGAATTTTAATTAAAATGTTCATAATGTTTAAATGTAATTTTATTTATTGCTGTATAACTAAGACTTGAATTATGCTGTTAGCTGCCCTGAGCCTGCTCCGGCGGGGAGGGCGGGATACAAATAAAATTCTGTTGTTGTTATATCATTGCAGAACACTAACAAGACCTCCTTCTCTGGAGGCTCAACCCAAAAGGGTGACCATGCATTGACAACTAAGCAAGGGCCAGAAATCCTGACCTGCTTCCCCCGTTCCCTTGCACAAGGCCAAGTGCTGCCCCGGTGATACTGCCACCCCAAACTGGACCCATGGAGGGCAGCCCATGCCACAACCTCATGGCCAAATGGCCCCTGTCATGTAGTAAGGAAAAGTCCCAGGAAAATTTCTTGGGAGAACTGTCAGGGAAGGGATGGGTGTTCCCTAGGGTTGCCCACCTCCAAGTGGTCCACCCAAAGCCACAAAGGCACACAGCCTGAAAACTTGCTGCGAAAACCTTTAAAACTTGTGGAAAACGAATTTACACATTTATTTCTGCACGCTGACCCACTGAAATGAACAATAAGCAATGCATAAGGATCACCAACTCCGTTCTCCATTGGGGAATGCCAGCAGTCTGTGCTTGACTCAATGAGTGTGATGTGATTGTATCACTTTATTGCAGTCCCTTCAGTACGCATGCACCTGATAAAGCGAACAGGGAAACTGATATTTACCGGTGTACCGTTGCGCAGGTACATCCTACGGGGACTTTTGGACTTTCTTTGGACTTTTGGAACTCTTCGGAGCCCTTGGAATTAATACAGGCCTTCATTCAAGGAAGCAACATAGAACAGAGTTGGAACTCTTTATGCATTGCTTATTGTTTGTTTCAGTGGGTCAGCATGTGGAAATAAATGTGTAAATCTGTTTTCTACACGTTTTAAAAGTTTTTGCAGCAAGTTTTCGGGCTGTGTGCCTTTGTGGCTTTGGGTGGATTTTTCGAACACAGCCTCCTCATTTCCAAGTGGTGGCTGGAGATCTCCAGGCGATATTGATCACTTCACTTTGAGAAAATGGCTGCTTTGGAAGGTAGACTCAGTCCCTCCCTTCTTCAAGCCCCACCTTCCTCAGGCTCCACCCCCCAAATCTCTAAGTAATCTCCAGGTCCTCTTGGGCCTCTGTTGGGCTGCCACAGCCGTGGGGGGGATGGGAGTGGTTTCAGGGAGCAGTGGCTGGTGACTGGTTGCACTCATGTGTGCCACAGGGGCGTCATTGGCTGTTGTGGTGGTGGACGGTGCCAGGGTTTCTATGGACTCCAGGGCTCTCTGTGCTTGACAAGAGGACTGCATGTTTCCACCTGTGGGACGTCCATAGGAAGCAGATGAGCAGTGCCATGGTTACACCAGCACCCACCAACTATGGTGTGGGAGGTCCTCAGGATGGCACTGCTTGACATCCGCATTACTATTCTGTTCCTCCCATTGTTTAATTGGGTTCAGGGGAATTCATCCACCTGTAACCAAAGAACACATACTGAAATCATGTTTGAGTGTCGTCTCCATACAATCTGTCATGATTCTGGGCCTAGTGAGGCCTGCAGGCCCTAGGGAAGCCTGCTTAGGAGTTACTGGGAAAAGCCTATATCTCCCAGGATCCCGTGTCCCTCTGATTGGGTAGCGAGGGTTTTGGAGGAAAACAGGCCCAGAGAGGGGTGGGGCCTGGGAAGAGAATATATAAAGACCAAGCCCAGGAAGTGGGTGTTCTTTTCCTAGGAAGCAGAGATGAGGAAGAGCTGCTGCCAGGGAGAGACCCTCACCCTGTGAAGTAGGGCGAATAGGCTCAGGTCTGACTGAGACAGTAGGGACTGTATAGAGAGATGCATTAGGGCATTTGTTTATTTTCCCTTCACCCCTTTACTCTTCAATGCACCTTGTTTGTTTATATTGCACTGAACTTCCCTCTTAAAATAAAACCTTTTTGTTGTTGTTCCCTCTGCCTGGTCCTCACACCTATTATTTGACCTAAGCTACAGGAGGCCCAAAGGGCTTGGGAGGGGACTCTGGGCCTTCTCAAAGGGAACCTTTAACCCAGAGTGGTGGCAGCACTTGGTAAACCCCCCCTGAGTCGAGTCACACAATCAAAAATGGCAACTCTGTACCTCATCTGTAGGAATGAGACAAAACAAAATTGGATATACAGGTTTGATCTCTCCCCACCCCCTCAGTAATGCAGATATTTGTCATAGTATATTTTTGCATGTTGGCTGTTTGTCTACTGCGGTCTTTCAGCCAGGATTGGTATGTTTATCACTACTTCTTGTAACCCACCCCGAAAATCGTGGTGCGTGATTTATTCATAACAAAGTGAGTCTATTAAAGTGCCAGAGACTGAGAAATGGCTTCTACTCGGCAAGTGTTTTTACTTACACCACATTGTGTTACATTTTAAAGGGAGATTAATTGGGAGGAATTATTTATAGTCAGTGTCTTCAGATGGTCTAATTGTGATTTAACTCACTTGTTTAAAGTGCTTTTGGGGATGGGTAGGTGGAAGGCTGATTAATTAGAAGTGCATCTGTCTCTGTGTTACCGGGAGCGGTTCATTTGGAAATAACTTCCAGTAGTCTGTTTATTTTTGGTATGCCTGACAATTGGCAGGGATTATTGGGGAAAATATCTTTCACAACTGTGGCAAAATCACAACTGATTTTTTTTTTAGTGTAGTTTATTAGCAGACTTTAATTTTAGCTTTCTAAAAAATCTGCCTATCTTTGATTAAGGACAGTCAGGGGTCGTTTTGTAGAAAACTAGGTGGTGGAGCTCATCCAGGGTAAGTTATGCAACTGCACCTACTACTCAATGGACCAGGTGGGATGGAGGAGGTGGAACTCTCAGAAAAGTTCAGGAGCTGTGCTCCTGTGAGCTCCTGCTGAAGCTGAGGCCTGGGGACAGTTGGTTTGAAAAGTGATTTAGTCCCCAGAGGTAAGTGATGTGGGGATCCAAACTATATAACTCTGGAAAGCCTTTGCCAGCCAGAGCAGAGCAAGATGGCCCAACATTGTAGAAGGAAGCCTTGTATACTTTAATAAGTATAGAAAAAAATCAAGCCAAACGCTTGCATGAATGAATCTGGCCTATAAGAAAACGGCGAGCTGAACTGCTTCTCAAAAGGGGAGCAGGCTGGAACTTCTGTTTGGGGTAGTAAAAGGCAATTTAATGCCTACTGCCTACTTTTTCTCTGTCAGAGATCAGTCCAAGATATGCACAGAAAACTTTGAGGAGATCTACTTTGGCTAAAAGAGAGTCCCGGGGGGGGGGGGGGGGGTCCTTTGAGGCTTTGAAGAGTCTCCAGAGATGAGTTGCATTTCATCATCTGCTGAGGTTTCCAGAGTCATTTATTTGACTTAAGCTCGACAGGAGCCTAACCTTCTTTGATTCTACTAAACATCATTTATCCTTGGTCTTGGTTCCTGTGTATATTTCTAAGCGGAAGAGGGGGGTGATTGTAACTAGGACAGTGAGATGCTGGCCTGTGGGGGCGACTATGCAGCTTCAAGACTGCTTTGAACGAACAAATTGGGACATCTTTGAACATCCAGACCTAGAGTGTTATACAGATACAGTTTTGGGGTATATGGCCCACTGTATTGATACTGTTACAACAAACAAGTGTATTCGAACCTATCCAAATCAAAAGCCATGGATGACTGGCACTGTTAGGTTTCTCTTGCATAGTAGATATAAGGCTTTTAAGTCTGGGGATGCCTCACTTTATAGTGTGGCCAGAGCAAATTTGAAGCGGGGTATTAAACAGGCCAAAGCTGCATATAAGGGCAGGATAGAAGAATGGCTTTCTCAGAATAATTTGAGACAAGCCTGGCAGGGGATTCAGCAGTTAACTAATTTCAAGGCGCTAAAGGCTAGTACGAATGGAAAGCAGGAGCTGGCAGAGGAGTTAAATACTTTTTATGCCCGGTTTGAAGGGGATCAAAAGGAAGCGGAATTACTAGTAACATCATCATTGGGGACCGAGCAAGGTGCTCCTTTCGTTGTGAGGGAGCACGATGTTAGGTGTATAATGAAGGCAGTAAATTCCAGAAAGGCTGCAGGTCCCGATAATATCCCTGGTTGTGTGGTAAAGGAATGTGCAGGGCAGTTAGCCGGGGTGTGGACTGAGATTTTCAATCGTTCTTTGTCACAATCCATTGTTCCCACTTGTTTGAAGGCTTCCCTTATTGTCCCAATACCAAAGAGGACGCCAGCAAAGGTTTTAAATGACTATAGGCCAGTGGCCTTGACTTCTGTGATAATGAAGTGTTTTGAACAATTAGTTCGAAAATATATTATTTCCTGCCTTCCTGTTATTTTTGATGAATATCAGTTTGCTTACAGGAAAAATAGATCTACTGAGGATGCTGTTAATACTGTTCTTTATACTGCTTTATCGCATTTGGATAAAAAGGGGACGTATGTTAGAATGTTGTTTGCAGATTTTAGTTCTGCTTTTAATACAATATCACCCCATAGATTGTTGTCTAAGCTTAAAGATTTGAAGCTGTCGGACTCTATATGTGAGTGGATTTTGAATTTTTTGTCAGGTCGTTCACAAAGGGTTAAAATGGATGGATATATTTCCTCCGTGAAGATCTTAAATACTGGCACCCCTCAGGGATGTGTCTTGAGTCCACTTCTTTTCACTATTTACACATCTGATTGTGTTTCCAGCAGTCTGAGTAACAAAATCATTAAGTATGCAAATGATACAACGTTGGTAGGGCTCATCTCTGAGGATGATGAGTCTGCGTACAGGAGGGAAGTTCAACAGCTGTCCCTTTGGTGTAAAGTAAATAATCTTATTTTAAATATAAATAAGACGAAGGAAATTATAGTGGATTACAGGAAGAGTAGTTTGGACACCCAGCCGTTGTTTATTGATGGTGTTATGGTAGAACAGGTGACAGAATGGAAGTTTCTGGGAATTACCATGAAACAGGATCTAACATGGGGGGCAAATACTTTAGCTCTAGAGAAAAAGGCCCAGCAACGACTATACTACTTAAGACTCTTAAGATCACTACAACTGTCAGGGAGTCTGCTGGTTGCCTTTTATCGTAGTTCCATTGAGAGCATTTTATCTTACTGCCTCTGCGCGTGGTTTGGGAGCTGCACGGAAGCAGAGAGAAGGGTGCTCCAAAGAGTGACGAGAAGAGCACAAAAGATTTGTGGATGTTCTCTCCCCTCATTGGTGGATCTGTATAATATGGCATGTAAAAGGAAGATACAAATGATCCTAAGGGACCATACACATCTGGGCCATTTGCTTTTTGAGATCTTACCGTCAGGTAGACGATATAGAGTGTTGAAGGCTAGGACAAACAGATTTAAGGACAGTTTCTATCCAAGTGCTGTGGTTAGGTTAAATGCAGGGTTATGAAGGATTATCTGTTTTAGATGTATTTAATGGTTTAAATGGTTTTAATGGTTTTATGAATGTTTAATGGTTTTATGAATGTTTATTTAATGGTTTAAATGGTTTGAATGGTTTTATGAATGTTTATCCGTTTTAGATGTATTTAAATGGTTTTAATGGTTTAAATGGTTTAATGGTTTCAGATGTATTTAAATGGTTTATGAATATGTGTGTTTGATGTGTTGGTATGTTTGTGGAAGAGCACCTCATTTCGTTGCTCTCTTTTTGTTGAGAACAATGACAATAAATTCATCTATCTATCTATCTAAACATCTAAAGCTCTGCAAGACCGGTGTTGACCTGGATAACTACAGAAAAGGTACAGATCGTTATCTTTCATTCCAGGACTAATTAGAGTTAAACAAAATAAAATCAGGAGGTGGAAAACTGAAATATAGAAAGCCTAGAAGAAGGGGCAAAATGTGGACTGTATAATATTAAAGGACAGTGTTAAAAAGTGAAAAGGAATTTATTGTTTGGTCTACTTGCGGTTTTGAAGAAAAAGCCCCATCGTCATAGAATTGCAGCCTCCACAGACGACACAGGAAATACATCACAAAGGATCGCGAGATCTCTCTTCCAGTGAGAACGGGACTTGGTGGCAAGTAAAGCAGGAAGTATTTGGTGAAAAAGGGAAACCCTTGAAGCAGCCAGCCTACTCTAGGACAGAAAAATCATAGAAAAACTTCAGTGGCCATTATAAAGAGGCCAAAATTTAAACATTATTTTAAAGTGTTTGGGACATTAAAAATTGGTGGAGCTGGCATAATTGAAGACTATAAGGTAAATACTATTGGACATTATTGTTAAAAACTACTTTAGAAGCCTCTAGAGAAAATTAGAAAAAAAAAAGTTTTAAAGAGGCAAAAAGTCACGACCGCCATTTTGGAAAAAATATAAACTTTAAAAATTAATATCTGAGCCCAGGGAGCTCTGGGAATGGTGATTTTAGGCTTATCAGAGAAAGCAAGTTTTATTCTTTTAAACCTCATAGTTGAAATTCAATTTGGTGAGGTCAATTTTTTTAGCATTTTTACATGTCAGACCATAAGCAAACGCGTGCAAGGGCTGCTTCACTGGAGAAGATGCAGGAGCAATTGATGCAATGGAAGCAAGGATGATGAAAGGGATGAAGGAGATGATAACTGCTTCCAAAAAGGAAATTAGAAAGGACATTGAAGAGTTGAAAAAAGACATAGAGGATCTCAGAAGTGAGATTGTGGCAACATCAAAGAAAGTGCAAGAGGTGGAGGGGAAAGTGAAAGTACATGATTCCACCTTGCAAAAAATACAAGAAAAAGTGGCAATGCATGGCTGCAAGTTGATGGAGACTCAGATACATCTGAGAGGAGTACCTGAAGATGAAGAAAGTGACCTGAAGGAATATATAATAAAAATTATTGCAGAATTTTTGGAGGAGGATCCTGAAGGGACTAGAAATATGTATGACTATGTATATAGAGTGAACTCACTTTATGCAAAAAAAAAAAAATCTACCAAGAGAAATGGTGGGAAAGGTCATGAATAATTTTTTTGAAAAAACACTGATAGTGGGAGGCAGCAGAGTAAGAGTTATGAAGGAGTTGCCAAGACAAGTGATAAATGACAGAAGAGCATATAAGAAACTGACAGAAAAATTACGGGAAAATGAAATGAGGTATAGATGGATAATACCTGAAGGTTTGAGCTTTGAACTTCAAGAGAGAAGGATTACAATTACAAATACACAAGAAATGCAGAGATTTTGTGAAGAACATAACGAATTTACACCATGATGGATTACAAATTATTAACTTGGAATGTAAATGGACTAAATTCACCACAAAAAAGAAAAGCAACGTTTCATTGGATTAAAAAGCAAAATTGTAATATAGTTTGTCTGCAAGAAGTACAAATTAAACAAAAGGATTACACTTTTTTATGGAATAAGCAGTTGGGTCTAGAGTTTCATTCTTTGGCTGAGCAGAAGAAAAGAGGAGTGATTTTTTTTTATATTAAACAAGAATTGGAGCCGAAATTATTGTTTAAAGATAAAGATGGGAGATTTATAGCGGTGGAAATAACATTAAATGCTAAAAAAAAACGTTGCTTTTGGGACTGTATGCACCAAATGGGGCAAAAGATGCTTTTTAAAAAGATATTATACAACCATTTAATGTAATGACATATGACCAAGTTATGATAATGCGGGATTTTAATGGAACAATTAAGAATGCATTGGGCAGATCTGGGGGGGGGGGGGTGGCAATAAGGAAGGGAAATTGCCAAACTCTTTTTTTGAATTAGGTAAACAAGAACATTTGGAAGATATATGGAGGAAATTTAACCCTGAAGTGCGGGACTATACCTTTTTTTCAGCAAGACATAATACTTTTTTCTAGAATTGACATGTTGTGGGGTTCAAAAGACTTAGGTCTTTTTACAAAGAAAATAGAGATCTTACCTAAAATAGGAGCAGGTCTTAACCCATTAATGTGGACTACAAAATTGTTCAAAAAGTCGAGGAGATGGAGATTAAATGAAGATTTACTACAGAACAAAGAAATAGTGACATCTCTAGAAAATGAAACTAAAGCTTTCTTCCAAATAAATGACAATTAAGACATTGAATTTCAAATGGTATAGGATACTTATAAAGCAGTAATGAGAGGTATATTGATTACACTGAATAATAAAGACAAAAGAGCAAAAGAAAAACAAATGCTGGGCATTCAAAATGAAATAAAGAAAAAAGAAGGGGGAATGAGGAAGAGACCAGGAAAAAAGAAAATTATGAGGGAGATTACAATATTACAAACACAATTGAGACATCTGCTAAATAAAGAATTGGAATGGAATCTGAAAAGACTACAACAGAAATCTTTTGAGGGAGTAAATAAACCTGGAAAGTATTTGGCCTGGCAAATGAAAAAAAAAGAGAGAAAGTAAAATTATTAATAAAATTTTGGTTGATGGAAGAAAGATTAAAGATCAAAAAGGAATCAAAAGAGAATTTTTTAAGTATTATGCCAAATTGTTTAAAGGTGTTAAAATAAAAAAGGAAAAGATGGAAGCATATCTACAAAGAATTAAAATAGCTCTCTTAACAGAAAGTATGGGAAAAGTCTTGAATGAACCAAAAGAGAAAATAGAAATTGAAGCAGCAATTAATGCAATGAAAATGGGAAAGGCACCTGGGCCAGATGGATATACAGCAAAAAATTTTAAAACCCTCAAAGAGGAATTAATACCCAAACTTCAGAAACTGATGAACATTATAAGATTAAAGGGGAAAATTCCAAATACATGGAAGGAAGCTGTTATTTCGTTGATTCCAAAAGAAGATAGAGATGTCACAAATGTAAAAAAATTATAGACCAATTTCATTGTTAAATAATGACTATAAAATATACACAAGAATCTTGGCAGAACGGCTTAAACAATATTTGATGAATTTTATAAAGGAGGAACAAGTGGGATTTCTTCCCAAAAGACAAATAAGAGATAATATTAGAATGGTTGTAAATATTGTGGAATATTATGAAAGACATCCAGAGAAAAAAGTTGCATTATTCTTTGTGGACGCAGAGAAAGCATGTGATAATTTAAACTGGGACTTTATGTTTGCAGTAATGGAAAAAATTGAAATTGGGGGAAAACTTTATAAGGATGATAAAAGCAATATGTACTGAACAACATGCAAGGTTATGTATAAATGCATATTTTACAGAGGATATGATAATTAATAAAGGTACAAGAAAAGGTTGTCCGCTTTCCCCATTATTGTTTATAATGACTCTTGAAATTCTATTGATGCAAATTCAAGAAGACAAAGAAATAGAAGGATTCAAAGTAAAAGGATTTACTTATAAGTATAGAGCATTTGCAGATGATGTAATGTTTATAAATGAAAATCCCATACAAGTAACACCCTTGTTGTTAGCTAAAATAAAAGAATATGGAGAAATAGCGGGATTTTACATCAATAAAGAAAAATCAAAACTCCTATATAAAAATATGCAAGTAAATAAACAAAAAAGAATTGCAGAAGCTAATGGGATGTGAAGTCACCTCTAAAGTAAAATATTTGGGTGTGGAGATAACAATGAAAAATATTGACTTATTTAAGAATAATTATGAAAAGCTATGGCATAAAATGGATGTTGACATGATAAAATGGAACATACTCAACTTGTCATTGCATGGTAGAATTGCTGCAATAAAAATGAACATTTTACCAGGAATAATGTATTTGTTTCAAACTATTCCGATTGTGAAAGATAGCAAACAATTTAATAGATAGCAAAAGAAAATCTCAGAGTTTGTATAGGCTGGGAAGAAACCAAGGATTAAAATGAAAATCTTAACAGATGCAAAAGAAAGAGGAGGATTCCAGTTACCAGACTTAAAATTATATCATTAAGCAGTCTGTTTAGTATGGATTGTGGGAATCATGGCCTGAGAAACTGCTTGGTTCTCAGGTCTCACAAAGACCACAAACAGGAACGTGGCTGAGACCATGTGTCTGGCATACCAGCCTGGAGCTCCCATATTCCCCATTGTGTCTGAAGAGTCAAAAGGGCACAGGCATCTTACATCCTGTTCACTCACATTCTCGCTCTTTATGCTGACCCCTGCAGTATTGACAAATTGATGACTGTATTGAATCCTGTAAAAATCCTGGTCTCCCTCGAACAGATGTTTCCTATTTTTTTGTTTAAACACTATGTACTAAGCAAATATGTAGCTTCAAAACAGATTGTATAAATAAAGTAAAGGTTGGCTGAGGAAGTCAGACCTCTCTTCCTCCTGAACCTACATGTGTCGACTGATGATTCGTTCATGGATAAAAGAAAGGGTGACGTTGTTAAATAAAAAAACTTTTAGCATTGGAAGGTCACAGAAATAAATTTGGTTGGCACGCTTATATATATTATGTAAAAAGAAAGATGGATTGCTTTTTCTCTCACCATTATATAAGAAATAACTTGTTAAGCACATGGATGAAATATAAGAAATATGGAGACGATAGAAAGCCATTGTGGATAGTGCCAACAGAAGTAATAAAAATAATAAAAATATCAGCTGAGATGGGTGAAGAAAAGTGGTTGTCATATAATCATCTCTTAAAAATACAAAGTGGTAAAGTAGAATTGAAAACTGCTGAAGAACTGAATAATAAGTATGACTGGTTTCAAATGCAACAAATAAAGAGCTTGGTGGAAAATGATATTAAAACTGAAGGAATAAGAAAAGAGCAAACAGAAATGGAAAACGTTTTGCTTGGAGATAATGAAAAATTAATTTCAAAAGTATATAAATTACTGTTAAAATGGTCTACTGAAGATGAAGTAGTAAAAAATCAAATGAAAAGTGGGCAATTAATGTAAATAAAGAAATACAGATGGATACATGGGAATATTTGTGGAAGAATTCTATGAAACTTTCGACATGTCATAGTATTAAGGAAAATTGTTTTAAAATGATGTATAGATGGTATATGACTCCTAAAAAATTGGCAAAGATGAACAATAAGATGCCAGACAGATGCTGGAAATGTAAAAAAACATGAAGGTTCTTTCTACCATATGTGGTGGACTTGTGAAAGAGCAAAACAGTATAGGCAGATGATTCAACAAGAAATTTCTAGGATCTTGGGTTATGAATTTAAGAAAGTTGCAGTGACTTTTCTGTTGGGATTACAAATGGAAAAAAATTCCAAAAGAAGATAGAATTATAATTTGGTACTTGCTTTCAGCTGCTAGGACATTGTATGCGCAGTTGTGGAAGCAAGATAAAATACCAGAAAAATGGGATTGGATTGTAAAAGTTATGACATGGAGTGAAATGGACAAATTAACAAGAATCTTAAAAGACTTTGATTTAGAAGATGTCAAGATAGATTGGAAAAAGTTTCGAAGATATGTAGAAAAAGAGTGGAAAATAAAAGGACATTGATAATGATTAAGTAACAGAAGGAAAAATGATATTCAATTTTTGTTTTTATTAGTTAAGGTTACCTTTAAATATTAGTATTTTAAGTAAATAACACCAGCAGGGGTCATGCAATGGGGGAGGGGTAGTTGGAAAGCAATGTATGGGTTAGGTAAAAAGAGATTATTAACGACTTAAGAAATGGATATTGTTACCATATCTTACTAAATAAAATTGTTTAAACCAAAAAAGAACATAAGAAGAGCCCTGCTGGACCAGACCAGTGACCCATCTACCTCAGCATCCTATCTCATACTGTCACCAACCATTTCCTCTGGATGACCAACAACAGGGTAGAAAGGCCAAGGCCTTTGAAGCCCAGAGGTTGCCTCCTGGCTCTGGGATTCAGAGGATTAGTGCCTCTGTACATGGAGATTCCCTTCCGTCATCATGGCTAGTAGCCAATAATAGACCTATCCTCTGTGAATCTGCCTGATATCGCTCAGTCTAGAATACCTCTCTTTCCTCTTGCCATAGATCCAGGTGGGCAGCCGTGTTGGTCTGAAGCAGTAGAACAAAGCAGGAGTCAAGTAGCACTCGTCTGAAGAATTGTGCATGCTCACGAAAGCTTACAATCTGAATAAAAAGTTAGTTGGTCTTAAAGGTGCAACTTGACTCCTGCTTTATTCCTATGGACAACATTATGCTCCCTGGCAGTGAATTCCACATTTTTATTATTCTCTGAGTAAAGACATATTTCTTTTTACCGAGACTTATATACCTTCTGAAGAACCAGAATGTAGTTTTGAAGATGACTGATTAGTTTATGTAGTCCTGTAACACTCAGTTCTCCCTTATTATCAGGGGTCGTTTTGTAGAAAAATAGGCGGTGGAGCTCATTAGCATATTTTTTTTTAGCATATGCCGCTGCCCCCACCAGCCAAAAGCAACCCAAAGCAAGAAAGGAGAGCCCCGGGTGAGCGAGGCCTGCTTGGGCTGGCTAGAGATCCAACCAGCCCAAGCAGGCCTCACTCACCTGGGGCTCTCCTGGGCTGCCTCCCCCTACAGTCAAAAGGCCAGCAAGCCACTCACTGCCCAAAATCACATAAGAAGTGGAGAAAAGGTGGTGTGGGCTTCTTAGGGTTGCCAATCCCCAGGTGGGGGCAGGGGATCCCCTGGTTTGGAGACCCTCCCCCCCACTTCAGGGTTATCAGAAAGCGGGGGGAGGGAAGGGAAATGTCTGCTGGGAACTCATGATTCCCTAGGGAGGCTTATTCCCATAGAAAATAATGGAGAATTGATCTGCGGGTATCTGGGGCTCTGGGGGACCTGTTTTTTGAGGTAAAGGCACCAGATTTTCAGTATAGCATCCAGTGGCTCTCTCCAATACACTCCCTAAGTTTCAAAAAGATTGGACCAGGGGGTCCAATTCTATGAGCCCCCAAAGAAGGTGCCCCTCTCCTTCATTATTTCCTATGGAAGGAAGGCATTTAAAAGGTGTGCGGTCCCTTGAAATGTGATGGCCAGAACTCCCTTTGGAGTTCAATTATGCCTGTCACACCCTTGCTCCTGGTTCCACCCCAATGTCTCCTGGCTCCACCCCCAAAGTCCCCAGATATTTCATGAATTGGACTTGGCTTCTCCAGGGATTAATGAGGGCTGCTCGGGGTGTGGCAAAGCTCCAGTCTGCTCCCCTAATATAGGAATTGTTATGCAATTGCACCTACTATTCAAGGGATAAGGTAGGTGGAGAGAAGAAGAAGAAGATATTGGATTTATATCCCGCCCTCCACTCCAAAGAGTCTCAGAGCGGCTCACAATCTCCTTTACCTTCCTCCCCCACAACAGGCACCCTGTGAGGTGGGTGGGGCTGAGAGGGCTCTCACAGCAGCTGCCCTTTCAAGGACAACCTCTGCCAGAGCTATGGCTGACCCAAGGCCATGCCAGCAGCTGCAAGTGGAGGAGTGGGGAATCAAACCCGGTTCTCCCAGATAAGAGTCCGCACACTTAACCACTACATCAAACTGGCTCTCTGGAGGAGGAGGGGGAACCCTCAGAAAGGTTGTGAACTCTTGTGAACTCCTGCCGAATTCAAGGCCTGCTTATTATATACTGGCTTTCAAGGTATAATTTACCAGTTTACCTACGTGGAAAGCATAGTTGTATGTATCAGGCCTTTGAATCCTCATTTTCTAAACTCCATTTCTGCATTCATTAAAGGACGGGATAAAATCCTTTCTTATTTACCATGTCTGCCCCGTTGTCATAAGGAAGCCGGGAGCAAAAAAAAAATCTCTAAATTGCAGTGGGAATTTAAATTGCATTTTTTTTTTTTGCCTCCAGCTTCAGAATGTGAAGTGTTGTCGGATCAGCCCCTACCCCTTCCTGTAGATAATGGGTATACGGCAATGAGAAGCTTCACAAAATTAACTGCCAAGTTAGTGAGAAAAGAGTCGCTGTGACTCTTGGCCTTTATTTCATTAGCTGTTGCCGTCAGGAGCAGTAAGCGGCCCTTCGGCTTTGCAGCCACGTGAAATAAGGATTATTTCCACCACCACCCCCCATCATAATGCAGATCACACTGTTTAGTACCTAAGTGGGCAGCTAATGATCTTAGGAGAAAAAGAAGCGTTGGTTTCTTCCTATTTTATTATTTATGGATCAGTACTCATAATGATTCTGCTCCTACAAATAAAAAGAAAATAGAGCTGCCAATCCCAATTTGAGAAATTCCTGGAGATTTGAGAGGGGGAAGGAAGGCAGATTTTGGGAAGGTGAGAGCCCTCATATTTATTTATTTATTTATTTATTTATTTATTTATTTATTTATTTATTTATTTATTATCACTTTAAATTTCTATCCTGCCCTCTCCGCAAGCGGACTCAGGGCAGCTAACAACAGACATTTTTTTTACAATTTAACCAATAAAACTACAATTTAAAATTATTTTAAGCACTTAAACATTATGGGGTGAGAAGAAGAAGATTGTGATGATGATATTGGATTTATAAACTGCCCTATATTCTGAATCTCAGAGCGGTCACAATCTCCTTTTACCTCCCTCTCCCCACAACTGACACTCTGTGAGGTAAGTGGGGCTGAAAGAGCTCTTATAGCAGCTGCTCTTTCAAGGACCTCCTACAAGAGCTATGGCTGACCCAAGGCCATTCCAGCAGGTGCAAGTGGAGGAGTAGGGAATCAAACCTGCTTCTCCTAGATAAGAGTCCATGCACTTAACCACTCTCTGTGATGTCATATCCTGTGATGTCACCTCCAGGCCAAAACATAGCTCCTCCAACATATCCCCTTCCAATGAGCACAGTTCCTCCAATCAAAATTCAGTTTTGAAGTTTTAATTTCCTGACTGATATCACAGCCTCTCGAATACATCTCAAAATTATATTCCGCCATACCTGGGCATCCATAGAAAGAGCACCATCCAGTATCACACCCAGACTCCTCACCTGCTGGGCTGGCACAAGAGATGTGCCATCCAGTGTGAGGAGCTAAAGTAGGGTTGTCAATCTTCAGGTGATGACTGGAAATCTCCCAGGATTACAACTGATCTCCAGGTGACAGAGATCTGTTCCCCTGAGCCCGCCAAGGGAGGGTGGGATATAAATTTGATAAAATAAATAAAAATGGCCCTTTTGGAAGGTGGACTCTGGGGCATTATACTCCATTGAAGTTCTTCCCCTTTCTAAACCCTGCTCTCCTCAGACTTCAGCCGCAAAATCTCCAGGTATTTCCCAACACGAAGCTGGTAACACTCTTCTGTAGCCACTCTAGGACTTTCATTTCTTCTGTGGCCTCTCCAGGAAAACTGACCTGCATAATTCTGGGTAGGGTTCCAAATATGCTGTGGGAAATTCCTGAAGAATAAGGAGTGGTGCCCAGAAAGGCAGAGTTTAGGGAGAGAGGGAGATCCACACCAATGTGTTGCCACAGAACCCATGCTTCAGAGATGCCATTTCCTTAAGGTGAACTGAGCTCTGTAGTCTGGAGATCCGTTGCAATTCCAGCAGAAGACCAGGCCCCACCAGGAGGCTGAGCAACCACAACAGAGAATCACGGTAGAAAGCGACGAGGAGAAAAACCCAACGGTTTCCGGGATTTCCAGCCTCTATCAAATAACACACCTTAAATGTCAGTCAGTCAGTCAGAAATTGATTGTGTATAGCCATTGGCCATTACAAAACAGGACTCAAACAACGTTTCCAATTAACACCTCAAAAGTTCCCCAGAAAGGCCAACCTCAAGAAGTTACAAGATTTGATCTTCCTCTTACCTTTTTAGCTGCAAAGGCACACAAAGAGACTCTATAGGACACATGAGCATCATTGTCAGATCACAGAAATATCATCTTTTCAGTTTCTGAATGTGCTTTTAGGAAGGTTCATACTCCAGACCGAAATTCTGGGGGCATTGTAGAGCGGACAGGAAAGTATATAATGGGGGAGGTTCTCTATCATAGGTGAAACCTTAAATGGAAATTTGCAAATATTTCTGAATATAATTACACACTCTCATAAACATCACCCTTACAGTATGGAAAAATCCATACAATAGGACCTTGGTGTTAATATTCATAAATGCATAAGCAAATTAATGTAAAACTTCATTCCACAAAGGTCTATACAGTCCATTCACTTCCATATAGATCTTCTCAGTTCCATAAGATCCAAATTGTGCATTCTCCAATCATTTGTTGTTGTTCAGTCACACCGTTGAGTCTAACTCTTTGTGACCCCATGGACAAAGTCACGCCAGGCCCTTCTGTCTTCCACCATCCTCCAAAGTCTGCTCAAATTCGTGTTTGTTACATCAGTAACGCTGTCCAGCCATTTCATCTTTTGCCGTCCCCTTCTTCTTTGGCCTTCTGTCTTTCCCAGCATCAGGATCTTCTCCAGTGAGTGCTGACTTCGCCTTTGGTGGCCAAAGTATTTGAGCTTCAGCTCCAGTATCTGACTTTCCAGGGAACAGTCTGGGTTGATTTCCCTTAGGACTGACTGATTTGATCTTCTTGCAGTCCAAGGGACTCTCAAGATTCTTCTCCAGCACCACAGCTCAAAAGCATCTATTCTTCTGCACTCGGCCTTCCTTATGGACAAGCTCTCACAGTCATACATTACTACTGGGAATACCATTGCTTTGACTATATGGACTTTTGTTGGCAGGCTGATGTTTCTACTTTTTATTATACTGCCCAGGTTCACCATAGCTGTCCTTCCAAGGAGCAAACGTCTTTTAATTTCATGGCTATAGTCACCATCTGCAGTGATCTTGGAGCCCAGAAATGTGAAGTCTGTCACTATTTCCATATCTTCCCCTTCTATTTGCCACAGTGTGATGGGTCCGGATGCCATGATCTTAGTTTTTTTGATGTTGAGTGTCAAGCCTACTTTTGTGCTCTCCTCTTTCACCCTCAACAAGAGCTTCTTTAGGTCCTCCTCACTTTCTACCATTAGAGTGGTGTCGTCAGCATATCTGAGGTTGTGGATGTTTTTTTCTGGCAATCTTAATTCTGGCTTGTGCTTCATCCAGGCCAGCATTCTGCATGATGTACTCTGCATATAAATTAAATAAGCAAGGTGACAATTTATGTCCTTGTCGAACTTCTTTTCCTATTCTAAACCAATCAGTTGTTCCATATCCCGTTCTGACAGTTGCTTCTTGACCCTTATACAGGTTTCTCAGGAGACATGTGAGGTGGTCTGGTACTCCCATCTCTTTAAGGACTTGCCGCAGTTTGTTGTGATCCAATCAAAGGCTCTAACGTAGTCAATGAAACAGAAATCGATGTTTTTCTGATACTCTTGTGCTTTCTCCATAATCCAGCGAATGTTGGCAATTTGATCTCTAGTTCCTCTATCTCTCCGAAACCCAGCTTGAACTTCTGGTAGTTCCTGATCTACATACTGCTGAAGCCTAGTTTGTAGGATCTTTAACATGACCTTGCTGGCATGTGAAATGAGTGCAATGGTGCGGTAGTTTGAACATTCCTTCGCATTACCCTTCTTTGGGATTGGAATATAAATTGATCTTTTCCAATTCTGTGGCCACTGTTGTGTTTTTGTTGACCTAATGTGTGACCAGATTTGTTGACCTAATGTGCACATAACTTTAACAGCATCATCTTTTAGGACTTTGAAAAGCTCAATTGGGATACCATCATCTCCGCTCGCTTTGTTGTCAGTAATGCTTTCTAAGGCTCATTTGACTTCACACTCCAGAATGTCTGAATTAAGGTCAGCGATTTCACTGTCATGGTTGTCAAGGACATTGAGATCCTTCTTGTATAATTCTTCTGTGTATTCTTGCCACCTCTTCCTTATCTCTTCTGCTTCTGTTTGGTCCCTACCGTTTTTGTCCTTTATCATGGCCATCTTTGCATTAAATGTTTCCTTGATTTCTCCAATTTTCTTGAAGAGATCTCTTGTCCTTCCCATTCTGTTATTTTCCTCTATTGCTTTGCATTGTTCCTTCAGGAAGGACTCCTTATCTCTCCTTGCTGTTCTCTGGAAATCTGCATTCAGTTGGGTGAATCTTTCCTTTTCACCTTTGCCTTTTGCTTTCCTTCTTTCCTCAGCTACTTGTAAAGCCTCATCAGACAGCCACTTTGCTTTCTTGCATTTCTTTTTCTTTGGGATGGTGCTGGTTGCTGCCTTCTGTACAATGTCATGAACCTCCATCCATAGTTCTTCAAGCACTCTGTCTATCAACTCTAGTTCCTTAAACCTATTATTGACATCCACTGTATATTCATGTGATCAAGGTTAAACCTGAAAGACCTAATGGCTTCCCCAGTTTTCTTCAATTTAAGCCTGAATTTTGCAATGAGTAGCTTATGAGTAGCTCATGATCTGAGCCGCAGTCAGCTCCAGGTCTTGTTTTTGCTGTACTTCAAATTCATTTTAACAGTTTGGCAGCATAGCTCAGCTATGAAAAGGGAGTACTTTTAATCCCTCATTTCACTTCCACTTTACCCAGCTTCCAATAATTTACATCAGGGCATGGCAAGAACGCATACAGCTTAAACAAGTTAACAAGTGTCAATTCAAAAAGTCTTAGCCTGGGGGGAAAGCAAGCTATGGTGTGGCTGCAGCAGCAGCCCCAGAAGAGGAAGCAGGAGAAGGAAGCTGCTTGTTGGCCAAATCTGAGCCCTGCAAGGATGTGGGCCAGATCTGACCTGCGGGATGTATGTTTGACACCCCTGGTGTCTCTTCACGTGACCAAACACCTTAAACTTCTCTGGGAGTCTGGAATAGATGTCTGGAAGTCATGAATTGGGGGGACAGTGCGTGTAATCTCCTCCTATCCACCTACTGAAATAATGCTGAGTCATGTTTTTGAAGAACAAGCCTTGCTAAGGCATACAGCATGGCTACAATCCTACTTACTAGGAAGTCCTATTGAATTGCCTTGAATGTATTTCTGAATTATCACACACAGTGGAATGCTGTTCATGTGAATGTATGGGGGTCTTTCACAATTGACTCTGTTAGGTGGTCGCTGTTTTCAAGTAATTTGAGAAGACTTGAATCTTACTCGAGATCTTGGGCATTTTAGATTAAAAACAAGGGTGCTGTTTCTTGAATCCAGGACTAGCTAAGCTAAATGTACAACTATTTATTTTCTTTAAACAGCTATAACTCTTTGCCATAGACTACATTTATACCCTTGCATTAATCTTGAAGCTGAAATCAACACCAGTTCTAAAACTCATCCAGCATTCTCTTAAGCCATGCAAGAACTTCTAAAACATTCATCCTGTCTCTTGGCCTTCCTTAAGAACTCTCCGATTATTTCACACATTGATCAGACCGTGAAGGCTAAACCCCTTTACTGAATCACATTCTTCTTGCAATTTTCAAAGGGCATTCATGTTTCACAGAACACTTCAAACTTCCTGTCTCCTGTCAGTCCTGTTCAATTTACAGAGCTGTCAAGCTGCTATAGGTATTTATTGATGCCATCGCAGTGAGAACCTACTCTCATTGCCTCCTTAAAATCATTTAGCTGGGGTGAGAGGAACAGGGCCAGTCCCGTTTTTGCCCTCTGCTAGGTGCTGCTTACATTCGCTCAAGTAATTGAGGATCGAATTCTGGTTCACAAATGAAAAATTCCCCATACCATCATCTCAGTTGTGTTCAAGGCTCAAAGATGGACTGGATGGGTGTGAAGGCACCATTTTCTGTGGCTGAGAGTATCTTTATGTCTAGCTGATGTGGACAGAAAGTCACTTCAGAATAGGGTTGCCAGGTTCCACTTTGGCTGTGGTGGGGGATCCTTTTTGCAAATGTGAAACTCGTGCAGCTCAATGTCATATGAACATATATGAACATATGAAGCTGCCTTATACTGAATCAGACCCTTGGTCCATCAAAGTCAGTATTGCCTTCTTAGACTGGCAGCGGCTCTCCAGGGTCTCAAGCTGAGGTTTTTCACACCTGTTTGCCTGGACCCTTTTTTGGAGATGCCGGGGATTGAACCTGGGACCTTCTGCTTCCCAAGCAGATGCTCTACCACTGAGCCACCATCCCTCCCCTAGCCACCGTCCCTCCCACTTCTGGTCATCACCCATAAGTGATGCCATCATGCCAGGTACGGCATGCCAAAGGCATTCTAGGATTTGGGTAAACACTCTATGGTACCATAGAGTTTTCACCCAAATGCTAGAGTGCCCGCACACAATGACATCACTTCCGGGCAACATCATCACACTTGGCACGTCGCAGCATGACAGAGCTTTTGGGGGGTGGGTACTTGGCAATCCTACTTCAGAGTAACTCATCACTCTCCAGGTAATTTAAAGCAGTTCTCCACCACTCTTTCCAAGCTGCTGTAATCAATTTTTTGTCCTTCCCTCTTTTTTCTCCTTCATACGCATACCCTTGTCCGGGATTTTGTTTTTTTTTAAATATCAAACCTAACTGAAGTTTCTCCTACAAATATCAAAATACACAAAGAAATTTAGGAGCAAACCACCTCACGTGCCCATTCTGTGGCCAAGCTTTTCTAACCGTCTTGATTAGGGACTAAACAGCTTTTTAAAATTTTCCTTTAAGATAGAACAAAACAACAAGGATTTCTTTCCCCACAACTCCATTGAACCGATCCTTTCAGAGACAAGTTCACTGAGAACTGAAGAAAAATCCCTTTGGTGCAGATTCAGAATTACATTCAACTTGGGTCTTTCAGCGGTGACTTTTTTTTTTTTCCTTCATAACATTTCTTTTTCTTTCCCGAAACCGGTGCTGTCAGATATCAAAAAGTAATTGTGCAATTCAAATGTCATCCTGTCAAACTACATAATGTGATGGCACCTGTTACACTCTGATTGTTTCACTCCTCCATGCTTTTCTGGCATTCTCCAAGTCCCTAATGGCTACTCCCCTGAATACAGCTCACCTCCTCACTTCCTCCCCTTACCGGTGACATGTAACCAGTTGGTAGGTCTTGCTGTTTCTCCATAACTCTGACAAGATGACAGAAGTAACAATCTCTCCGAAAGCACCCTTCTCCCTTTCCACAAAACCATTAACTAGCTTCACAGCTTTCACTTTTCTCGAACATATTCGGCTTCCAAAGCTTATTCGATTTCTCAAGCCAAAAAATGTAAATATAAACAGGCTTCATTATGGGCAGGAGCTCCGGAACCTCTAAGTTTTATTGTGCTCTTTTTTTTTCTTACCCCCTCCCAATACTTGCTTCCGGGTGGTGGCAATGGGGGGAAGACAGCAGCAATTTGAGGAGTGGAGGGGAGGGAAGGAGGCGGGAAGAAGAAGCAGCAACAGGGGAAGGCAGCAGCAATTCGGGGCAGGGAGGAAAAGGAAGGAGGCGGGGAGAAGCAATGGCAACGGGGGAAGGCAGCAGCGATTTGGGGTGGGGAGGGAAGGAGGTGGTGAGAAGCAGTGGCAATGGGGAAGGCATCAGAGATTTGGGGCGAGGAGGGAAGGGAAGGAGCTGGGAAGAAGCAGTGGCAATGGGGGAAAGCAGCAGCAATTCAGGGCGAGGAAGGAGGCAGAAAGAAGCAGTGGCAACAGGAGAAGACAGCACCAATTTAGGGAGGGAGGGGAAGGAATTTATTAGAAACAAAAAGGTGAGGGTACCTAGTTTGATGCCCCTCTAGAGCAGGCACTCTAGGATCAGGGTTCTCATAATATCATCTCTTGCACCTTTTTTCATCTAATTAGAGCCCTGGGGGAAACAACTTCCCATAAAACCTACTTTTTTCAGTCCTATTTTATATATATTTGTATATTGCATGCAGAATTTCACTAGCCTCTTCTCAGCCAGGAAAAAGATTTTGGTGTGGCCTTTGGGAGAGACATGTGGTGGAGGACCACACCCAATGAGTCTTTCTGAGCTTGTGGCAAGAGTCCTTCAGGGACCCAGGGGCAAAGTAGCAAGGGAGCTGTGAGGTAGGAAGAGTGCTGTTAATGGTTTCCTTGCACAGTATGACTGAAAGACTGAATAAACATCTGGCTGAACTGACTGTAGAGTCCTCTGTATGCTTGAGGGAATGGATCCAATGGACTCTGGACCCCAAGCCAAGTGGCTATGAGGTGCAATGCTACAGATTTGGCGTAGTGCTTAAGTGTGCAGATTATTATCTGGGAGAACCAGGTTTGATTCCCCACTCCTCCACATGCAACTACTGATGTGACCTTGGGTCAGCCACAAGTTCTCTCAAGGCTGTGCTGCTCAAGAGCAGTTTCCGTCAGAGCTCTCTCAGCCCCACCTCCCTCACAGAGTGTTTGTTGTGGGGAGGGGAAGGGAAAGGAGATTGTAAGCCACTCTGAGACTCCTTTGGGTATAAATCCAATCTCGTTTTCCCTTCTTCTCTACAGGTCACTTGAGAGATGCCTTGTCCTGCCACAAATGTATAGTGCTGTGCTTACGGAAGGCAATATTGTTTCCTGCCAATTGTAGTTCTCACAGCAGTGGGCAGGAATCAACACATCAATGAGACATCCCCCTAGTTGGGAAACTGATATTCTTGCCTTTCTTTCCATTTTTGGGCAGTGAGATTTATGGGCCATAGCTCAGGAAAAAAAGATCCCATATTGTACTCCAAGCATATGCAACATCAGCAGTGAGACGTGATCCAGAAGTAGAAGGCTGACTCAATGCTGGGGATCTTGGTCTGTTGTTTGTCTTCTTGGGCAACTGTTTGGCCACTGCAAGTGTTGGTATTCTAGTTTGCTGTGAAGCATGGTAGATCATGAACGGTCAGAATGACAGGTGTCACATGACAGAGGTCACAGGGCTACTCTGGCTGATGCAACAGCTGGTAATAAGTAGACTTTCTAAGAGAGTCATGGTGAGTCAGCAGAATTAGCTGATTGGTGGGCTGAACTATATTAATAGCTGAGTAGCCAGTATGTTTTTTTTTTCTCGACGTGAATGAAGGACTGCCGAAGCATACTGTTACTCTGGACTGTGTATGTATATATCTGCACTTCTGTAAATAATCTGTATAATACCCCATTTGTTCTGGAAGAAACTGCTCTGTTGGCTCTTCTTGCTGGCGTTCCTACCAATAGAAGCCTTTCTGGGAGCCCTCTGCACACACGCTATCTGTCAGCAAGGTGCTCAGTAGGTGGACCACAGGTGTGATCCAACAGGGCTCTTCCCTTTATGCTTCACCCAGACCTGTCCAAATTATCAAGTGGTATGTTGAGCTGCAAACATGGTTAGGAAACGTAGATGTGGAGTATATGGAATATCCCCTTCCTTGGTTGTGATCTGGTGGGGTTGTGACCAGACTATGCATGGGTCTGACCAGGATTTTTTTTTGTAGCAGGAACTCCTTTGCATGTTAGGCCACACATCCCTGATGTAGCCAGTCCTCCTGGAGCTTACAGTAGGCCCTGTACTAAGAGCCCTGTAAGCTCTTGGAGGATTGGCGACATCAGGGGTGTGTGGCCTAATATACAAATAAGTTCCTCCTACGAAAAAAGTCCTGGGTCTTACCACCAAACCCAAAGACTTACAAGGGTCAAATGGAGAGAATCTTATCTTTTGTCCACCTCTTTAATCCAGGTTGCAGTTGGTCACCTGGATTCACTCCGCCTATGGATTTCTGAGGAAAATAAGTTTTAAAATTTGTGACACTACAGCCTCAATTCCAAGAATAAGAGCTTGTGGACAGTGGTACAATGGTAGTAAGTTTCCATCTTCTTTCACTCATCTCCACAACCTGAGATTCCTGGCAAGGTCAAGAGCACTCTCATGAGTATCAAGTTTAAATGATTCTGAGGAAACACCCTCCCCCCAATAACTACTCTGACTTTAGGCAGAGGACTAGTGAGCCTATGCATCAGCTGTACTCTGTCCAGCTAGGGTTGCCAGTCCCCTGGTAGAGGTGAAGATCCTTCACTGCCAGGCCCTACCCCCAGCCAATCAGCTGACCGGTCAGGGGGGACTTACCAGGAGAAAGAGAAAGTGTTATGCCTCATTGGTGGCATTTCACAAGAAATGATGTCATCACACCTGTTATGTCCACACGACGCTCTGGTATTTGGGCAAAAACTCGATGGTGGAAGCCAGTTCTACCATAGAGTTTTTGCCCAAATACCAGAGCATCACCCGGACATCACTGACATGATGATATCACTTCCTGTGCAACACTGTCAATGAGGCCTAGGATTTCCTCTTTCACCTCATAAGTCCTCCCCATCCTCTACCAGGGACCTGGTAACTCTAAGTCCAACACTACATTCTCACAGTGTGCTCAAGAAGGTCAATATGTACTGTCCATGTCAATTCAGTAGCCTTTTTCATTGCTGCTCTTGCCCTTTGAAATGGACTTTGTGTCATGAGCCCTGACAAGGGGGAGCTGGAAGTGTTAACAGACCTGGAAGAGTTGCCAGCCAGCTCCTCAGCTGAACAACCAGCAGCTGGCCTATCAATCACTCTTCCCACATTCCAGGCACCAGTGCCGGCTGTTGACAATCAATCTCCTCCAAGCTCTCCCCCTTTCATCTCAAGAGTTCAAAGCAAGCTCTGGAAAGAACTTTCAGAGTGAAGACATGAGGCACGCCGATGCTTCAGATCTCTCAGCCCTGAGTTCTAGCAGAGTCGCTGCCACCCAGGGAGCCGGCTGATTGAGCCGTATATAACTCTCACCCAGGACCATATAACTCTCACCCAGGACCTGGTAACCTCGTGGAAGCAGCAAGTCGACTCTCTGGCTTGCATCCACGCTCCTTCCTGATTCCAGATCCTGACCTGCTTGAATTCTTTGGCACCCTGACCCTTTGGCTTTTGGACACTGACTTCTGCTTTTGGTTTGTGATTTGGCTTTGGTGACTTGGCCCCTTCTTGACTTCCTGGACTTTGACCTTGGGCTGGCTTTGGACTGCCACCTGCCTGCACCCTGAGAACGTGACTCTTCCAAAGCATATTTGCGGGACCTCACCCCCTCTATTCATTCAGAAGGTCTGAACACAATGTTATTGGAAAGGCTTTTCTCTGAGGGCTTGATTTACGGGGCTGAAATTCATCTGTCTCGAATGTTTTATTGATGGTTATGTATTGTAGTCTGTGTATTATAGACTAATATATTTGCTCTTTTTATATTGATGGTTGTTTGCTGTGCAAATTGAATTTTATTTTGTATTCCTTCAATATTATTCTATATCTCCCTGGAGCCTTCGACGGGTTGGTCAAAAATCTTTAAATAAATACAAACAGGTAGAAGTTCCAGAACTGAAAAGTGACCTACCTGTCTTATTTACCTTATGGGTTTCTCACCCATTCCCTGGTGCTAACAATTCATGGGCACTAAAAATAGTGTTAGACGTCCAAAGCTTCTTTGCTTATGGCAAAACTACTTTGAGACCCTAATTAGAGATGGATCCTCTCTAGGATCTATAGTGCCCCTCATCAGCCTCTCATCTCTAGGAAGCTGGCTAGCTCTAGAGAACACCAAAAACTCTATGGCAAAAGCAGAGTTTCCAGCAATTCCTATAGCTACCCATTGTCACTTCTGGGTTGTACCCAGATGTGATGTACCAGTTCAGATGCTGGCAGATATATATATTTTTTAAAAAAATATTGCAGATGATTGGTGGAAAATCCTGTTATATCAGGAGACCTGGCAACCCTAAAAACGGTCCTTGTCTGATGTGACTGATTTCTCACTAGCAGCTGCTCCTCTCTTGGGCTTCTGCTTTCCCTGGATCAAGCAATTAATCCCCCCACCTGTTGCTGTGTCGGTGCATTTTGATCCACAGCTCCCTCCAGTTTCCCTTGCAGCTTCTAGATCTCCAAAACACAACAGCAGGAAGCCATGGGGGAAATTGGAGGAGTAGGGTTCCCTGCATTCTGGAGCAATAATGTCACCCATAGAGTTTTCCCTCCCAAATGGCTAGAGCATCTGGGAAAACCATAGAGTTTTCCTGGAAATGCCTAGAGCAGCTGCTGCACAACATTGCCAGTGTGATTATGTCACTTCCGGGTGATGTCATCATGCTGGCAATGTAGGGGGAGGTTCCCCCCGCTGGCCCAATGTGGGCTGGTGGGTTGGGAACCTCCCGGGCGGAGGAATTTCCACCCAGACTGGGGGCTTGGCAGCCTTATGGAGGAGCCATGGATCAAAATACACCCACACAGCAACAGGTGGGGGAATTGATTGCTTGTTCCAGGGAAAGCAGAAACCCAAGGGAGGAGCAACTGCTAGTGAGGGATCAGTATGCAACTCAAGGGCTGAAACAGGCATTAGGCTCTTTCAGATTCAGATATGAATTTATATATGAGCTGTGAGATTCTACCAGGAGTAAACTAGGGGCGATTTCCCACACAGCTTACCGAGGAGCGAAGTCCCTCCTCACCGCGCAGCATCTGCTCGTATTTCCCACCAACTGCTCCGTGGATTCAGGAAGTGCCAGACCTTTTGCGTCGCTAACGTAAACTAGGGTTTTAGCAATTTCCATTTGAGATGCAAAAGGTCCGGCACTTCCTGAATCCGCGGAGCAGTTGGTGGGAAATCCGAGCAGACACTGCGCGGTGAGGAGGGACTTCGCTCCTCGGTAAGCTGTGTGGGAAATCGCCCTAGGACTACCAGCACTAGATTATAGAATTTCTGGAGATCTGGGTGGGGAGGATTCTGGAGAGGGCAGAGTTTGGGGAGGGGAAAGACCTCAGTGAGGCACAATGCCATAGAGTCTACCTTCTGTAACAGAAATTTTATCCAGGGGAACTGGTTTCTTTTACCTAGATATTAACTGTAAGAGATAAATTCTGTGAGGAAAGCAGATATTTTTGAAAGGGAAGTTTAAGAAGGTTTTCTTTGTTGGCTGGGTATGCCAACCTCAGGATGGTGGCTGGATATCTCTTAGGATAACAGCTGGCCTTCAGGTGGCAATCTGGCTGGTGTACCATCCACCTAACGCACCAGCCAGTGCCTTACCGTCCCTGATGGAGGCTGTAGCAGGCTGGTCATTGGAGCAACCTCGACTTATAGTCCTGGGTGACTTCAACGTCCATGCCGAGGATGCAGCTTCCACTCAGGTGATGGACCCAGTGCTTTCCATGGCAGCACTAGGACTCTCCCAATATATAACAGCGCCCACGCATCGGGCTGGGCACACACTAGACCTGATCTTTGCGGCAGGAGTTGTAGTGGATCAGATTTCTGCCGAGAAAGTGCCATGGTCTGACCACCAGGCCTTGAAGGCTCATGTGGACATGCCACCCCTTTCCCGTTTAGGCAGTGGGCAAGTTTTTGCTTGCCCGCGTAGCCAGATGGACCCCTTGCAGCTTCAAATGGCCATGCGGGACCCCTGGCCCTCTGGCGACTCACTGGATGAGCTAGTGGAGATCTGGAATAACCAGCTCTCCACAGCCATCGATAAGATCGCTCCCCGACGTCCTCTTCATCCTCGTACATGATCCGCTCCATGGTATACCATGGAGTTGCGATCAATGAAACAGCGATTAAGTCGACTAGAGAGACAATGGCGACATACTCGCAACGAAGCTACAAGAACATCCTATAGCTCATTTATGCGGACCTATGAGATGGCAGTTCAGGCTGCAAAAAAGACTTATTTTGCATCCAGAATTGCGTCTGCGACCTCGTGCCCAGCACAATTGTTTAGTATAATTCGGTCATTAACAACTCTATCACAGGGTAAACAAAATATTAGAGAATTGGAAATAGGCTGTGAGGCTTTTGCGAGTTTTTTCGCAGATAAGGTCTCGTTGCTCCGACGTGACCTTCCCGCCATAGTTGATACAGTGAAAGAACTTGGGGCTCCGAGCGCGTCTTCTGGTCCAATTCTGGATTCCTTCAGTCCACTCAGCCTGGAGGAAGTTGACAGGATCCTTTTGGCTGTACGCCCTACGTCTTGTAGGTTGGATCTGTGCCTGTCCTGGCTTGTAAAAGCTAGCCAGACGTGGCTACGTGAACCACTACAAGGTATTGTCAACAGATCCCTGGTAGAAGGGATCTTTCCCACACTTCTTAAAGAGGCAGTGGTCCGTCCCCTCTTAAAAAACCATCTGCAGATCCGGTTGTATTGGCAAATTATCGGCTGGTATCAAACCTTCCCTTTTTGGGTAAGGTTATAGAGTGGGCGGTGGCAACTCAGCTACAGGGATTCCTGGAGCACACTTCCGCACTGGATCCATTCCAGTCCGGCTTTCGACCAGGTCCCGGGACGGAGACGGTTCTGGTCGCTCTCATAGATGACCTCATGCGACATCTGGATCGGGGCGGCTCAGCTGTGCTGTTGCTATTAGACCTGTCAGCTGCTTTTGATACGGTTGACCATCAGCTACTGACTAGCTGCCTTGCCGATGTGGAGATTCAGGGGTCCGCCTTACAGTGGTTGACCTCCTTTCTCCAAGATCAGGGACAAAGGGTGGTGATAGGGGAGGAAGCATCCCAGAGGCACTCTCTCAGTTGTGGGGTGCCACAGGGAGCAGTCCTATCCCTGATGCTATTTAACATCTATATGTGCCCCCTTGCCCAGATTGTCAGGAGGTATGGACTGGGTTGTCATCAATATGCAGATGACACCCAGCTCTATCTATTGATGGGCGGCCAGTCTGACTGTACCCCGGAAAATCTAGACCTCGCTCTTCAAGCCGTGGCTTCTTGGCTCAGGCTGAGCCGGCTGAAGCTGAATCCGACGAAGACGGAGGTTCTCTATCTGAGTTGGGGTGGTCCGGGGGCAGAGGTTCATCTGCCAGCTCTTGACGGGGTGCCATTAATACCGGCCCCTAAGGTCAGGAGCTTGGGCATGCTCCTTGAGTCTTCCCTTACAATGGAGGCCCAAGTAGCAGCCACTGTTAGAACCACCTTTTTTCACCTTTGGCGAGTGCAGCAGCTGGCCCCATTCCTGGAGCACAATGACTTAGCAATGTTGATCCATGCTACGGTCACCTCAAGAATAGATCACTGTAACGCTCTCTACATAGGGCTACCCTTGACGCTAACCCGGGAACTACAGCTAGTGCAGAACGCTGCGGCGCAGCTGTTAATGAGACTTCCTCGATGGGAGCACATTCAGCCGGTGCTGAAAGAGCTGCACTGGCTTCCTGTTGTGTTCTGAGTTCATTTCAAGGTGTTGGTACTGACCTTAAAAGCCCTTTATGGTCTGGGACCTGTTTATCTGCGGGACCGCCTTTCTCCGTATATCCCCCAGAGAGCACTGTGTTCAGGGACGAAAAATCTACTGTCCATCCCTGGACCAAAAGAAGCCAGGTTGCGTATGACACGAACCAGGGCTTTCTCGGTGGCAGCGCCAGAACTCTGGAACGCTCTCCTGGAGGCCATAAGGGCCCTGTGGGATCTGCCTACGTTCCGCAGGGCCTGTAAGACCGAATTGTTCTGACAGGCCTTCGATATCTAACTGAGAGAGAGCTGCCACTGGACATCATATAGAGCACCATATAGAGTACTGGTGGTCACCACCGAATTTTCAGAACCGCCTATATTGTATTGTATTAATACAGCACCATGAAATGGTTTTAAATAATTTAAATATGTAATTATGTTTTATATGTTTTATTGGTTTTAATGGTAGCAATGTAATGTTGTGAGCCGCCCTGAGTCCGTTTGTGGAGAGGGTAGGATATAAGCTTAATGTAATAAATAAATAATAAATAAATAAATAAATAAATAAATAAATAGACAGAAATCAGTTTACCTCGAGAAAATGGCTACTTCAGAAGGTGAACTCTATGACATTATACTCCACTAAAATTGCTCCCTTCCTCAAATCCTGCCACCCTCAGGCTCCACCCTCCCCTCCCCCAAAATCTCCCAGTACTTTTTAACCCAGAGCTGGCAACTCTATTTTAGGCACAAAGTTTGATGACTTGGGCCTAGAGCTACCAAGTTCCCACCGGGGGTCAGGGATCCCCCGGTTTGGCGAACCCCAACCCACTGGTAGGGAGGATCCCCATCCCTGTACGAGTCCCTGGAAGTGACATATTGCACTAGGCATATTGCATGGGGATCCTCTAGCATTTTTTTTTTTGTGCGGGGGACTATGTACCATAGTGTTTTCCCAAAAATTGCTAGAGTGTCTCCGCATGAAACCATAGACTTTTGTGTGATTTCCTATAGTGTCTCTGCACAATGTGTCCAGCATGAAACATCACTTCTGAGTGACATCATTGCACCATGTGCACTGTGCGCACATACACAAAAGTCCCTGCTGGCAGCTGGTGGGCACTTGGCAACCCTACCTGGGCCTGTCCAACTTATGACTTTCACCCAAAGGGTCATGAACATGTGGAAGTCACTGCCACAGGAGGTGGTGGCGGCTGCAAGCATAGCCAGCTTCAAGAGGGGATTGGATCAACATATGGAGCAGAGGTCCATCAGTGGCTATTAGCTACAGCATATTGTTGAAACTCTCTGTCTGGGGCAGTGATGCTCCATATTCTTGGTGTTTGGGGGGCACAGTGGGAGGGCTTCTAGTGTCCTGGATCCACTGATGGACTTCCTGATGGCACCTGGTTTTTTGGCCACTGTGTGACACAGAGTGTTGGGCCATTGGCCTGATCCAACATAACTTCTCTTATGTTCTTATGTGACACAGAGTGTTGGACTAGATGGGCCATTGGGCTGATCCAACATGGCTTCTCTTATGTTCTTATGTGACACAGAGATTTGGACTGGATGGGCCATTAGTCTGATCCAACATGGCTTCTCTTATGTTTTCTTATGTTCTTACCATGCACAGTGGGCTCTCAGGTGCTTGATTGCCTATTGTTTCAAATAGTCCTCATTAGAAAGCAAAAGCAGCAGTTATCAAGTTGTCAATGTTTAGCTTGGTGAGGTATTAATAGTACTGAGCTGCCCTATATCCTGCCGGGGTTTTTTGTTGTGGGATTTCAGGCACTTTCTCTGGGTCTTGCATCTCTACAAAGAAATGTTCAGGCTCTAACATACCGACAGTTCATATTAAACTCTGCTTTACTCTATTTTTTTAAAAATACTATTTTTAAAACTGTCACAGTGGTATAAATGGACTGAAGGTTACATAAGATTGATTTCTTTCACAACAGAATGTCAGCTCTCTTTGATGAATTCAGATAGGCCTCATAACAAATGCCTCTGTCACAGAAATAGAAACTATTTTGTGCAAAAAAAGGGGAGGGAATGATTAATATATGAATGAACCTAAGTAACAGATTTATTTCTGGCAATGGAAAGATTAGGGCAGACAGAAGAAGTTAGCATGCTTGGTTGAAAGAGCAAGAATAGACCACTTTGGCCAGAGCTCAGGTTTCCTGTTTGTAGACAGGAAAGGCCAAAAGATACACTGTGGATACAGTCAATAAAAGGTAAAAGAGGATGGTGGAAAGAGACAGACAGACTCTTTTGTTTTTTTCTGGCTAATGGACTGGAAAAGGTCAGTTTATATTCTAATCCCAAAGAAAGGTAATGCCAAGGAATGTTCAAACTATTGCACCATTGCACTCATTTCACACACCAGCAAAGTCATGTTAAAGATCCTACAAACTAGGCTTCAGCAGTATGTGGATTGAGAACTACCAGAAGTTCAAGCTGCGTTTCGGAGAGGTAGAGGAACTAGAGATCAAATTGCCAACATTCGCTGGATTATGGAGAAAGCACAGGCGTACCAGAGAAAAAAATCTATTTCTGCTTTGTTGACTATACTAAAGCATCTCATTGTGTGGATCACAACCAACTGTGGCAAATCCTTAAAGAGATGGGAGTACCAGACCACCTCACATGTCTCCTAAGAAATCTGTATAAGGGTCAAGAGGCAACCGTCAGAACAGGATATGGAACAACTGATTGGTTTAGAATAGGAAAAGGAGTTAGACAAGGATGTCTATTGTCACCCTGCTTATTTAATTTATATGCAGAGTACATCATGTGGAATGCCAGCCTGGATGAATCACAAACCGGAATTAAGATTGCTGGGAAATACATCAACAACCTCAGATATGCAGACAACACCACTCTGATGGCAGAAAGTGAAGAGGACCTAAAGAACCTCTTGATGAGGGTGAGAGAGGAGACCACAAAAGTAGGCTTGAAACTCAACATCAAAAAAACTAAGATCATGGCATCCGGCCCTATCACACCTTTGCAAATAGAAGGGGAAGATATGGAAGAAGTGACAGACTTCACATTTCTGGGGTCCAAGATCACTGCAGATGGTGACTATAGCCATGAAATTAAAAGACGTTTGCTCCTTGGGAGGACAGCTATGGTGAACCTGGGCAGTATAATAAAAAGTAGAGACATCAGCCTGCCAACAAAAGTCCATATAGTCAAAGCAATGGTATTCCCAGTAGTAATGTATGGCTGTGAGAGCTGGACCATAAGGAACGCCGAGCGCAGAAGAATAGATGCTTTCGAGTTGTGGTGCTGGAGAAGACTCTTGAGAGTCCCTTGGACTGCAAGAAGATCCAATCAGTCAGTCCTAAGGAAATCAACCCAGACTGTTCCCTGGAAAGTCAGATGCTGAAACTGAAGCTCAAATACTTTGGCCACCAAATGAGAAGGAAGCACTCACTGGAGAAGATCCTGATGCTGGGAAGGACAGAAGGCAAAAGAAGAAGGGGACGGCAAAAGATGAGATGGCTGGACAGCATTACTGATGTAACAAACACGAATTTGAACAGACTTTGGAGGATGGTGGAAGACAGGAGGGCCTGGCGTGACTTTGTCCATGGGGTCGCAAAGAGTCGGACTCAACGGTGTGACTGAACAACAACAAATGATTGGAGAATGCACAATTTGGATCTTATGGAACTGAGGGACAGCAATAAATGAGATGGCTGGACAGCATTACTGATGTAACTAACATGGATTTGAGTGGACTTCAGAGGATGGGCGAAGACAAGGAGGGCCTGGCGTGACTTGGTCTATGGGGGTCGCAAGGAGTCGGACTCAACTATGCGGCTGAAAAAAAAGTCCTGAAAGTCTGCTAAAAATTCAGCTTGTTTGGAAACCATCATTCTAAAATCAGAGGAGGTAGGACAAGGAGCAGATAATGCTGTAGCTTATCAGTTCTCCCCAGTGCACCTTCACTGCTTCCAGAATATCCAAAAGCAGGGCTTTTTTGAACAGGAATGCAGTTCCAGCTGGCTTGGCATCTGGGATGTGGCCTGATATGCAAATGAGTTCCTGATGGGCTTTTTGTTGTGGTTTGGTGTAGTGATGCAGTGGACTCTTACCTGGGAGAACTAGGTTTGATTCCCCACTCATCCACTTGCAGCTGCTGGAATGGCCTTGGGTCAGTCATAGCTCTCGCAGAGCTATCCTTGAAAGGGCAGCTTCTGTGAGAGCCCTTTCAGCCCCACCTACCTCACAGGGTGTTTGTTGTGGAAGGAGATTGTGAGCCACTCTGAGATTCAGTGGATGGTGGGATAGAAATCCAATGTCATCTTCTTCTTCTTCTTCTTCTTCTTCTTCTTGGGGAGGGACGGTGGCTCAGTGGTAGAGCATCTGCTTGGTAAGCAGAAGGTCCCAGGTTCAATCCCTGGCATCTCCAAAAAAGGGTCCAGGCAAATAGGTGTGAAAAACCTCAGCTTGAGACCTTGGAGAGCCGCTGCCAGTCTGAGAAGACAATACTGACTTTGATGGACCAAGGGTCTGATTCAGTATAAGGCAGCTTCATATCTTCTTCTTCTTCTTCTTCTTCTTCTTCTTCTTCTTCTTCTTCTTCTTCTTCTTCTTCTTCTTCTTCTTCTTCTTCTTCTTCTTCTTCTTCTTCTTCTTCTTCTTCTTCTTCTTCCAGACAATAGCTTTCAAAGCAGAGAAGGACCTTCCAGTCCTACAAGAGCTCCTTGAAAAGGAAGTGCTCAAGACAGAACCAAAGACCTTCTTCATGGAGGTCAAGTGCTCCCATAGGGAGCCACCCTGAAAAGCTCACAGCTGGAACGAGGGCTTGACGTTTTTAAATAAGAAGATAGGAAATTACAGTCTGTGCCTCCAATTCTGTTTTCACTCCGAGAGTCCCAAGAGCATTTTTTTCTTTTAATGTGGTATGTGCCAAGCCATAAGTGGGCCCTTGTCTATAACTAGACATCTGCAATTTAAGTTGTTAAGACTCAAAGCTCAAGAGATCTATTAAACCCAATGAAGTTAATAACATCCAAGTAACTGGTGAAAAATGAATCCCGCTTTCGGTGACTCCAGCAAATATGTACGTTTTGAGCAGCGTATGCAAAAACGTGACAAGGAGAGGTCTTTCGAGAAAAATTCAACGACTTCAGAAGCATTCCCCTCCCCCAAAAATCCTCCTAGTATTTTTTTTTGTTGTTGTCCTAGTAAAATGACAGTACATTTGATTCTCAGCATGGGCCGGACACTGCATGCATGATTAACAAATGCTGCAATTGGATTATTAACTATCACAAGAGACCCTAGTGGAAAGCTTTTATACTGATCTTGCATTCCTCTGTAAAAATTAATGCTATGGGGAAAATCCAACTTGACAGAATACATAAGGAGGATACAAGGAAGGCGGACGCTTGTTTGAATTAAGGTGGATTCTGTGGCATTGTATTCCACTGAGGTCCCCTATCTCTCTTCGAGTTCCATCCCCAAATCCCCAGAACTTTCCCAACATAGATTGGGCAACCCTAACCCCAGGGTTGGCCCTGCCACTAGGCAAACTAGGTGACTGTCTCGGGCACCAGCCTTCTGGGGGCACCAAATTGGGCACTGCCATGTGACTTTTCCTTTCCCCCACAATTCATCCGCTTTTGAAAACTGGTTATGAACTCTGCTTCCTTACCAGAAACTATGGAATAGAGATTGCAGTTGGGCAATTACGGAACAAGAATGGGATAGTGCAGGGGTGGCCAACGGTAGCTCTCCAGATGTTTTTTGCCTACATTTCCCACCAGCCCCAGCCAGCATGACCAATGGCTGGGGCTGATGGGAGTTGTAGGCAAAAAAAACATCTGGAGAGCTACCGTTGGCCACCCCTGGGATAGTGTTTGGATGTCTCACTGCCTATACGCAGTATCTGATTTTTATTTCTTTTTTGTTCATTTTGGTCTCTTATTTTGCTCCCGTTTATATACCTTAGTGTCAAATTCTATCATCATTATATATTGTAATTTTTTTGGGAAGTTTTTAAATAAAGCTTTTGTTTATTTTTTTTAAAGAGCCCGTGGCGCAGAGTGTTAAAGCTGCAGTACTGCAGTCCTAAGCTCGGCTCATGACCTGAGTTCGATCCCTGGCGGAAGCTGGAGTTTCAGGTAGCTGGCTCGAGGTTGACTCAGCCTTCCATCCTTCCGAGGTTGGTCAAATGAGTACCCAGCTTGCTGGGGGGAAAGTGTAGATGACTGGGGAAGGCAATGGCAAACCACCCCGTAAAAAGTCTGCCGTGAAAACTTTGTGAAAGCAATGTCACCCCAGAGTCAGAAACGACTTGTGCTTGCACAGGTGACCTCTCCTTTTCCTTTTCAGATCTCTTGGACATGTTTTTTGCTTCTAGAAATGCAAGGTGGGATCCATAAAAGGAGACTGTAGTGACCATTAGAAGAATAGGAGCAATGAAAACAAACCAAGGTAGTTCTTTAGGGCACTGTGAACACTGCTAAGTATGCTTCTCATTGAAACGGTTCACCTCAGTGCCTTGTTGCTGTCTGAGTTTATTCAGTCTTTACTTCTACATAGATTTTTTTTTCTAAGTGCAGAAGAGATTGTTCTGTTAATCCCACCTGTGAGATTACTGAGACAAATAGCATTTGTTAGATATTTTTGGTTCTTTTTATAACATTTGCTAAAACAATTGCGGAAGCAGGAAGACTCTCCAGGTGCTCGGTGTTGTTGAAGGACAGTGGTAAACAACTTTAAGTGTTGTCTAGAGATCCCAAAATGGATTTTTTTTTTGTATAAACAAAAACTCGACAGAGGTAAAAGAGAGCTTAATTTTTTTTATATGTATCTCTTTTTGCAAGAACCATATGCATACAGAGGGAAAGTAAGAGTAGTCCAAAGCAAGTTTGGAGAACATCAAATGCAGAAAAAATAAGAACCTTTTTGTATTAAGGCTTGATGTTATCACACACACAGCAGCCCTGCACCTCTTCATTCTCCCATAACACCTAGAATATAAAAAAGAGAAGCTGCCACCATATCCTGTTGTGTCTGTTGTGGAGGGAGAAGATATAGGAGATTGTCTATGGCTGACTCAAGGCCATTCCAGCAGCTGCAAGTGGAGGAGTGGGGAATCAAACCCAGTTCTCTCAGATAAGAGAGCTATTGCTGACCCAAGGCCATTCCAGCAGCTGCAAGTGGAGGAGTGGGGAATCAAACCCGGTTCTCCCAGATAAGAGAGCTCTGGCTGACCCAAGGCCATTCCAGCAGCTGCAAGTGGAGGAGTGGGGAATCAAACCCGGTTCTCTCAGATAAGAGAGCTCTGGCTGACCCAAGGCCATTCCAGCAGCTGCAAGTGGAGGAGTGGGGAATCAAACCCGGTTCTCCCAGATAAGAGAGCTATGGCTGACCCAAGGCCATTCCAGCAGCTGCAAGTGGAGGAGTGGGGAATCAAACCCGGTTCTCTCAGATAAGAGAGCTCTGGCTGACCCAAGGCCATTCCAGCAGCTGCAAGTGGAGGAGTGGGGAATCAAACCCGGTTCTCCCAGATAAGAGAGCTATGGCTGACCCAAGGCCATTCCAGCAGCTGCAAGTGGAGGAGTGGGGAATCAAACCCGGTTCTCCCAGATAAGAGAGCTATGGCTGAACCAAGGCCATTCCATCAACTGCAAGTGGAGGAGTGGGGAATCAAACCCGGTTCTCCCAGATAAGAGAGCTATGGCTGACCCAAGGCCATTCCAGCAGGTGCAAGTGGAGGAGTGGGGAATCAAACCTGGTCCTCCCAAATGAAAGCCCTCACACTTAACCACTACACCAAACGGGCTCTAAGCAGCAACCACTGGCATGGACTGTGAACAAGGAAATTTGGGATATGATGGTAGCTTATCATTTTTCAGGAGATGTGACTGCTCTGAGACTGGTGTAGCTGTAACGGTTCTGAGCACAGGCTTCGAAGCCTGAGAAGTCGGGTTCAATTCCTGCTCACTCCATGTGAAGCAGGCTGGGGGACATGGCAACCAGTCTCTTGCAAGCCGCTTTGACACCCACCCACCGCCTGAGGGCAGGTGTTGGAGGGTAGGCAGGCACTAGGCCCGGTCCTTCAAGCCCTTTTCACTCAGCAACTTCATGGGGGTTTTTAGCTTGGAGTTTGTGGTTCTTGTTGCTAGTTTAACTGTTTTTCCTTTTAGATGCTGTTGTTCCTGGCCAGAGGAGCTGTGTTCTCATCTTTGGACACAGTTATGTGTTTTGGGCTGCTCATCAGGCTCGAAGAACTTCTGTCGGCTCTCAACTGGGACTCAGCCAGTGGGTTATCATTGAATGGCTGAGGGTGCAGGGGCTTTCATTGGCCTGGCCTGTTGCCATTGTTATTTCTAGGGAGGGCTTGCCCTCCTCCTCAGGTCTTTGTTATACACCTGGGAGGTAATGACCTTGGGCGGATGAAGGGCACATCATCTTCATCATCTTCTTCTGGGATGAGAAAGTCACAGCTTAAGGTACTTGTGGGGGCAAGAAAATTGTGACTACGTGCATCCTAGGTCCAGAGCTCACACCAGGCTTCCCGACACCCTAGGCTGGGAGGGTGGGAATCACTCCTCCCTCCCAAGCGATATTAGTCATGTGAGAGGGCCCCAGGAACAGCTGCTGCCCCCTGCTAGTGAATGGTCCCCGATGATCAGCTGATTGGTGGGAACTTTCACTGGAGTGGGGAGCACCAGCAGAAGCCGTTGGGCTGGGCTCCCCCCCCCATTTAAAGACCCCTCCAAGCAGCTGGTCAGTGGGCTCTTTAAATCACACGGGGAGGCTGCAGCTGCTTCTGCCAGCCCTCCCGCGTGATTTGAATCACTGTCAGGGGCGGTTCTCAAGCCCCTGCCCCCACCGGTTCTCAAGCCCCTGCCCCCACCAAATTTCCGGCCGCAACTGATTTTACTTTTTTTTCCACACGGGGTTGTAGTGTGATAGATTTTTGTTTGGGTTCACCCAACCTTCTGTCATCTATCGATAACTTTTACATTGATTCGCGCACAGAAAGTGACCGCTTGCCCCTAATTCTATCTTTAAGATTGGATCTGGAAGTTAATATAGTATCATCTTCCCAATCTGTGAAGGCCTCTGAGAATGTTCTAAAGAAAATCAAGTGGTCCCCGGCCCTAGAAAGGGAGTTTTCTTCCCTCTTCGGCTCTGAAGCACTGTGCAGATTAAGGGATTCAATCATAAATGCCAATTCAGATGATGCAATCCTTTCAGGATTCTCATTATTAATTGATTACTGTAGTGCTAAAGCTAAACCTGTGATCTTGTCTAGGTCTAGTTTCTCTAGCTGGTTCGATACAGATTGTTTAGCCTGGAAACAAGAACTGAGAGCACAATTTAAAGAGGCCTGTCACTCCAAAGACCCCCCCCAAAATTAAAGCCTACATTGCTTGTAAGACAGCCTATCTGGAGCTTATTACATCCAAAAAGGAAGTTTTCTTTCAGAATAAATGGGGCCAACTTTACCACTCGATAAAATCTAATGATAATAAGGCTTTCTTGAGAATCATTTGGGGGTAATCTAAAAATCAATTCTGTTACTGACCCAAATATTTCTGCGCAAACATGGGCTGATTACTTCTCTAACATTTTTGCTGCTCCATGTGTATCCCCTCCTATCTTATCAAACCGCACAGTTACTGATATGTCGGTCTGGCATCCAGTAACTCTAGAGGAAATCAGTGATTTATTGAAGGATTTAAAAGTGGGTAAAGCACCAGGCCCTGATGGCCTTCCTGCTGAGGTATTCACAAAGTTTGCCGATTGGTGGCTCTTGCCCCTTGCAAAATTGTTCTCTTTCATTGATCTGCAAGGCTCCATCCCAGACTCTTGGCTTGATTCTATAATTATCCCAATATACAAAAGGGGGGGGGGGGTTGGAGTTACCAGAAAATTTCTGCCCCATTTGTTTATTATCTATAGTGGGCAAATTGTATGCCAAACATTTAGAACTCCTATTAACTGATTGGATGTGCCTAGGCCTGAACAGGTTGGCTTTTCATAGGTCCTGAATAGATTGGCTTTTCCAAAGGCAAATCTGCTATGGACCATTGCTGCACTCTGGCCTTCCTTGCTGAAAAATATATACATACCGGGACAAAAAAATTGTATGTTGTCTTCATCGATTTGAAGGGCGCTTTTGATTCAATAGTAGAGCCCAACTATGGATTAAGCTAGCTTACTTGGGAATGGACCCTCGTCTGCTGTTTCTCTTGAGGAAATTTCATTCTAATACTTTTCACCAAGTGAAATTTTCTTCCAGGGGTGACTTGAAGGTGTTAAAGGTGGTTTAATAAGCTGCGTGCTGGCCCCACATCTTTTTAATTTATTTTTAACCGACCTGGCACAATTTTTGAACCCTATTAATGGTCATTCGCCTAAACTAGCAGGCCGACGGTCCCTTATTACTTTATGCCGATGAAACTACCATCCTCTCTTGCACAAGTGTGGGCCTGCAAAGGTATTTGAACGCCTTCTATGACTACTGTAATTGTAATTCTCTCTCTAGCAATTATGCCAAATCTAAAATAGTTGTCTTCAAATTGCTGGCACCCACAGAGATGGTTTATTGGCAACTCAACAATTGAGCAAGCAAAATTTTTTAAATACTTGGGGATCACTTTTAATCACAAGTTAAGCTGGGTTTCACATCGTAACAACACCGTCAACTTGGCTAAATGTTTGGTTGCTCAAATTAAACAGTTTTTCTTTGCAAGCGGCAACCAATTAGTTCCAGCAGCAATTAAGGTGTTCAAAGCCAAAACGCTAGCCCAAATTCTCTATGGTATCCCTATATGGATCTCAGCATTTTCCAGGAAAGTGGAGGGCATTCAAGCCTCATTCTTTAGACAAATTCTTGGTATGCCAAAATGTGTGTCCTACTTTGCTCTCTGCTCTGAAGTGGGTCAGTCTTTGGTGGAGACAAAAGCCTGGATTACAGTGTTTAAATTCTGACTCAAAATTCACTTTAGAACAGATCCTAAAGAGAGCCTTCTTGATTGTCTGAAAAGAGTCCCATATATTTCATCCTGGACAGCAGTGCTTATGTCCAAACTTAACCAGTTAGGGATAGAGGTTGATGATTTTTTTACTTCTGATGAGGCATATGTCTTCAGATGTATTAAATTGAGACTGTGGGAGTTGGAGGAAACGAAACTACGGCCAACAGACCCTTATATTTGCTCCCCAGCTTCCTTAGGTCTTTATGCTTTCTGTGCCAAAATGCCCCATTATCTATCAGACTTAACTATTCCAAGTCATCGCAGGGCATTTATGTTGGCTAGACTAAATGCGTTTCCCTCCAAAGTTTTACAAGGGAGATATCATTGAGTCCCTTTAGGCGACAGACTCTGTTCTGGTGGAGCAAATATTCCCGACTCAATTCAGCATATATTACTTGATTGTTCGTTTTATCATAATCTCCATAGAGATTTATTTTGTAAGCTTTCTTTCTCCCCAGATTTGTCTATTCTGCCACCCTGTCATTATTTATTGAATGATACTGAGGGCGAGGTTAGTGAGGCTGTGGCAAAATTTTTGGCTGACATCCTTAAATTTAAATCTGACCATCTATGAATGCATCTGTAAGCTCGGTTTCATTTTGATTTTATCTCCAATGTTTAAAATTTTTATATTCTGTGTATTTTTATTTGCAGCTGGTATGCCATTAAAGGTTTGGTATGGTATGATATAAAGCACTATATGGCTGAAGACCTGCCTACCTTAGGGACTGTCTCTCCCCGCATGTTCCCCAGAGATTACTCAGATTGGAAACACAACACCTACTATTGATCCCCAGGCCGAGAGAAGCAAGACTAAAATCCACCAGGGAGAGAGCCTTCTCGATTGCTGCCCCCTATTGGTGGAACCAACTGCCAGAGGAGGTTGGAGTCTTGCAGGACTTCGCCCAGTTCTGCAAGGCTTGTAAGATGACACTATTTTGGCTAGCCTTTGACGGAATCTGACTGAATTCTTGATATAATAACAAAGGCTGCTGAAGTGCACTGAATGCCATTGGTTATCAACAACATTAGCACCAAATTATTTTAAATTGTTTAAATTGTTTTAACTGTTGTGTTATTGCAGGTTATTTACTTAAATGTATAACTAATGTTTTATAGCAATTTTATACTCTGTGAGCCACCTTGAGCATGCCTTGGTGGGGAGGGCGGGATATAAATCTAAGTAAGTAAGTAAGTAAGTAAATAAATAACTAGCTCCACAGTCCCTCTGCTAAGTACTTTGGCCCCTCTCAGCCTCCTTCCCTTGAAATGCATGGGGGGGGGGGATGCAGTTTTGCACTGGGGTAGTCCCATTGACTTCAGCACATTTACCCTTGTGTCTATTGCAAGATGCTCTCCCAGTAGCAACTCTGACACAGAAACAGGAGAGAGGGGCTTGTGGCGGGGGTTATCACTCCTCTGGGGACCCCCAATCCAAAATGACTACTTGATCTTAGTGATTGATAATGCCAGGGGTGATTATGCACTTATGCGCACATCGCTACCCAGGCCTGTAGCTAACCAGGAGCCCACAGGACCTTCCCCCCTGACAGTTTTGGGGGGCTCTCACCCCCATCTCAGGGCCGCTCCTTTCTCCCTTTTTCCTGCACAATCCAAATCATGTACAAGGGTGGTGGGTACTCCTGAAAACCCCTCCCATGTGATTTAAATCACACAAAAGGGAGACGGACAGCCCCAACTCTCCAGCTTCCTACTTTCACCCCACAGCCTCTCCCCATGGCACCCCCATGGCTGCGTCTTTCATGGCCCCTAGCTACGGGACTGTCTACCTGATCAAAAGGAGGGGGGGGAGGAGGAAGAAAGGTTCAGACTTCCCAAATGACTTGACTTCTCAAGAGAGAAATTCAGGCATCCCTAAAGACCGAACTTCCCCCCAATGTCCATTAACTCCTCTCCAAAGATGGGGCAGAACAGGACAGCAATGACTGGGGCACAAAAGGCAGATGTCGCTGTCTGATCCTGCTCTTTAAATCCTCAAGGGTACCACAATGACATTGGACCAAACTCCTCATGTGACCGCAGCCACAGATGACCTAGCAATGTTGTGGTACAGTTTAGGAATGGGCATTGGTTGAAGAGGTGGTGAAATGTCACAGTGGTGGAAAGTTTAACTCTTTTCAAACGTATGAAATGCTTTACGGGCAGCGTATCATTGCATACACGGGCCCTTCTACATGCTGCATTGAAGCTATGCAAGAAATGCCCCAAGAAATGTTGCTGATTACATCAGAGCTCTTATAGCTTTCCTCCAAGTGTGCTGGATGCCTTGCCTGTGCAAACTTTCCAATTTTAATCAAATTCTTTCCACAGGCAGAACACTGGGGCTAGTTCTACACTCTTTAAAAGTTGCTTGTGATTTAGCGGTGGTGGCTTACAGAAAGAAGACAGCCTGATCAGTCCCTTTGCACAGAAAACATTACGGTCAATATTTTTTCATGTGCAAGTGGACCTCAAATGGATCTGGGCCATTTTCTTGATGGAGGTGTCATTAGTAGCACTCTGTTTAAGATAATTTATTATACATGTGCCTGCAATACACAGCAATCTCATCATTGCCTCTCCCACCCCTGCAATGAAGACTCCAGTCATGGAAGTTTGGTTAAATTGGGTTTGTTTAATAACAGCTGATTGGTTCTCTTAATGTGGGTTATCAGGGCTTTTTTTGTAGCAAGAACCAATGCTCCCTCTAAGCTGTGGAGTCTTGTGAACAAAAATTCTACTGCACAAGCTACTAACATGAAGGTTGTGAGCTACTGCGTAAATTAGTTTTCTCTGGGGCCAATTTTTTTTCCTGAGCAAAGACAAAGATGTGTGAGCCAGAGGCTAAAAACCTGCGAGCTAGCTCACACTAGCTCAGCTTAGAGGGAACATTGGCAGGAACTCCTTTACATATTAGGCCACACACACCTGATCTAGCCAATCCTCCTGGAGCTTACAGGGCTCTTCTTACAAGGCCTACTGTAAGCTCTGGGAGGATTGGCTACATCAGGGGAGCGCAGCCTGATATGCAAAGGAGTTCCTGCTATATATATAAAAAATAAGCCTTGTGGGTTTTGCTTTCTGCTGGGCTGCCTAAAGGAAGCCAGCACTATGGATAATCCTATCATAGCTCAAAGTTCAGGTCGGCAAATCTGCCACGCTTTTGAATGGCAGGCCAAGAAGAGCAAAGCTCTGATGGTGCTACCAAACCTTGCAGTACTGGAGTGTAGCCAATGGCTGCACCGTTGCCAGCTCTCCTGATCATAATTTGCCTGATGAGTTCACTTCTCATTGTCATCCATCAGCTATCCAGAGCAGTGCCAGTCCTAGGGTTCATGGTGCCCCTGGCAGACTCCCTGCCCGGCGCCCCCACCACCCTCACCGCCTCCTGCCCTCCCTCCGCTGTGCCACGCACCATCATGTGTGTGCCCCCCTTAAGCTTGCTGCAACCAGGCTGGGCCCTACCAGCTTCGAGGCAGCCACGCATTTTTTAATCCAGTGCAGGATGAGCCTTCTCCCCCTTCCTTTCCGGAACCAGAAGTGAGGGGAAGTGAAGCCTCCTCCAGTGAACACACGGCTGCCTCAAAGCCAGTAGAGTCAGCCTCATTGCGGCAAGCTGGGGGGGAAGCATGGCAGGAGGGGGCTGGTGGTGGTGGCAGTGGTGCGGCGGTAGTAGGGGAAGAGGCAAACTAGGCGTGGTCTTGGGCACCAGGAGGGGGGGAGCCCAATATGGCACGCCCCCTCCTGAGGCAACCGCCTAGTTTGCCTAGTGGGTGAGCCGGCCCTGATCCAGAGTGACCTTGCACAGAAACCGTCTGCCAATAGTGCCTTTGTTTTTTTTTCAAGGATTTACCAGGTTCCAACTTCTGTGTGGCCTAGATGGGCCTCTGTTCTTCAGGGGGTGGCCACCCCCAGCCGTTCTCTCCCAGGGACAGTCCCTGAACTGAGGCTCAAGCGCAGCTTTCTTCTCACTGCTCTGATCCACCTCTGGCCCTTGAGGCAATTTGGAAATGAAGCAAATGCTCTCCTCTGCTGTGAATATGCCATATTTGTGGTAGCTTAATACCCATCACGATATATCGCTTTACCCATCTTGATATATGCGATGGTATCGTTTTACTCTGCTCTGGTAAGACCTCACCTGGAGTATTGTGTTCAGTTTTGGGCACCACATTTTAAGAAGGATATAGACAAGCTGGAAGGAGTCCAGAGAAGGGCGACGAAGATGGTGAGGGGTCTGGAGACCAAGTCCTATGAAGAAAGGTTGAAGGAGCTGGGCATGTTTAGTCTGGAGAGGAGGCGGCTGAGAGGTGATACGATCACCATCTTCAAGTACTTGAAGGGCTGTCATCTAGAGGAGGGTGTGGAATTGTTTTCTGTGGCCCCAGAAGGTAGGACCAGAACCAATGGGATGAAATTAAATCAAAAGAGTTTCCGACTCAACATTAGGAAGAAATTCCTGACTGTTAGAGCGAGTCCTTAATGGAACAGGCTTTCTCAGGAGGTGGTGGGCTCTCCTTCCTTGGAGGTTTTTAAACAGAGGCTATATGGCCATCTGACAGCAATGAGGGTCCTGTGAATTTAGGGGGAGGTATTTGTGAGTTTCCTGCATTGTGCAGGTGGTTGGACTAGATGACCCTGGAGGTCTCTTCCAACTCTATGATTCTATATTTATTATCTTTTTGTTTTGTTTTCTTGACTAACACTTGGTGACCATAATTCCTCTGATTTTAATAAGATCTCCAAAATTAATTAGTGCACCATTTACTCCTCCATCTCAGCCATTAATGTAGAAATTAAAGATAACTTAACCCAACAATGCTGGCAATAGACCACAACGGTTTCCTCCCAGTTTCGTATTCTCCCGTTCATAATTTCCTTTTGTTTGTAATCCTTCACTGGAATTGATTCCAAATGACGTTTTTTATATTGAAGCCAATTTAAATTAATATTGGATGTGTGATTTTTATGGCCTGCTGTATCAACTACTTTAGTACATTAATTGCATTTGTGCATTACATATAATGCTCTTCTATCATCACTGATTTTATAATCCTATGATAAAGCAATCACATTTTGCTGGGTTCTTTAAAAAAACAAAACAATAACAGCTAACACTGTTTATTACTCACAGCTTGATTATGATAGAGAAGTTGAGGATTTTACACTGAAAGCACTGGTCAGATTCTTTAAAAGAGCCAGTTTGGTGTAGTGGTTAAGTGCGCGGACTCTTATCTGGGAGAACCGGGTTTGATTCCCCACTCTTCCACTTGCACTTTCTGGAATGGCCTTGGGTCAGCCATAGCTCTCTTATCTGGGAGAACCGGGTTTGATTCCCCACTCCTCCACTTGCACCTGCTGGAATGGCCTTGGGTCAGCCAGAGCTCTCTTATCTGGGAGAACCGGGTTTGATTCCCCACTCCTCCACTTGCACCGGCTGGAATGGCCTTGGGTCAGCCATAGCTCTCTTATCTGGGAGAACTGCGTTTGATTCCCCACTCCTCCACTTGCAGCTGCTGGAATGGCCTTGGGTCAGCAATAGCTCTCTTATCTGGGAGAACCGGGTTTGATTCCCCACTCCTCCACTTGCATCTGCTGGAATGGCCTTGGGTCAGCCATAGCTCTCTTATCTTGGGGAACTGGGTTTGATTCCCCACTCCTCCACTTGCAGCTGCTGGAATGGCCTTGGGTCAGCCGTGGCTCTCACAGAGTTGTCCTTGAAAGAGCACCTGCTGTAAGAGCTCTCTCAGCCCCACCTATCTCACAGGTAGAGAAGATTGTGATTGATCTGAGACTCTGAGATTCAGAGTATAGGGTGGAGTATAAATCCAATATCTATTTCTCAACCCAGTTCTGACAACCCTACTCCTTATGCTGGTTGGCTCAACTCCTTTTTGGAAAAAAAAATCACCTTAAATTCAGGATCATCTGCTTTTATGTATTGGCTTCATTTAAAGGGTGGGAGGGATGTAGAATCATAGAATCATAGAGTTGTTAGAGACCTCCAGGGTCATCTAGTCCAACTCCCTGCACAATGCAGGAAACTCACAAATATTTCCGCCTAAATTCACAGGATCCTCATTGCTGTCAGATGGCCATATAGCTTCTGTTTAAAAACTTCCAAGGAAGGAGAGCTCACCACCTCCCGAGGAAGCCTGTTCCACTGAGGAACTGCTCTAACGGTCAGGATGTTCTTCCTAATATTGAGCCAGAAACTCTTTTGATGTAATTTCAACCCATTGGTTCTGGTCCTACCTTCTGGGGCCACAGAAAAGAATTCTGCACCATCCTCTATATGACAGCCCTTTAAATACTTGAAGATGGTGATCATCTCACCTCTCAGCCGCCTCCTCTCCAGGCTAAACATGCCCAGCTCCTTCAACCTTTCTTCATAGGACTTGGTCTCCAGATGTCTTACATTCATACCCAGCTTCCTTTGGAATATATATAGTAGTTGAAATTCTTTTGTGTTTTAGCTGAATAACTGCAAAAAGCCAACAAAATTCTGGGGCTAGGTCACTCAGGGTCATATGTTATGACTTTAAGGTAGGTTTGAGTCTCAGAACCGTTTTTTGAATCTAAGCTTCGGAGCCACTGTTTGATTAATTGCATTGCATGAATTTAGTATTCACTTCACTGGCATTACTGGGGATTTATGCCAATATAACTGAATGGTAAGATTCTCCAAGTGCCTCTTTCTTCGTGGAAGAGGAGATAAGGAACTGTTTTCTTTTTTTCTCCCCCCCCCCCCCCCCCCCGCTCCTCACTGTCTTTAACGGATTCCTTGTTACAGGTACTTGGAGGTCGCTCCTCACATAATGAACTCTGTTACTGGCTTATTCCTGTGCTTAATCAGACAACAACCACAATATGGTCACCTTTTTAAACAGTTTGCCGTTTCTGTGAAGAAAACGGAAAGCCACGGTTTTGAGAAATAGACATGGGAGGAGAACACCAAAGGCCGACTATTTAAAGCACCGTGAAATACGTGGGCCGACAATCTTCCATCTCGCTCTCTCTCTTGCTAGTGAATTCTGTTTATGCACAGCTCTTGTACTTCCAATTACCCAAACAACCAGGAGCTTCTGAAATCACAGCAATGGGTCACCAAAATTGTGGGGGATTTATATTGTACCCCCAACAGCACAAACCCCAAACCAGAACCTGCCGTTGCCAAAACAACCTGCAGTTATCAGAAGGCTAATACATACTCACTAAGAAGTTTAAAGACCTCGTAGATAAACTTGATTAGACTCCAAGTTTCTCCTTTAGACAGAAGGCTTAAAAATCTGTTGTCCGCCCCGGCCCAAAAGAAGCCAGGTTGTGTGTAACGAGATCTAGGGCTTTTTCGGTGGCAGCACCAGAACTTTGGAACACCCTTCCAGAAGCCATAAGGGCCCCGCGGGATCTGTCTGCGTTCCGCAGGGCCTGTAAGACCGAATTGTTTAAGCAGGCTTTTGCTGTTTGATTGAAAAGGGCTGCCACCGGACATCTTATAGAATGCTGGCGATCACAGTCGAGAATTCAATACCGCCTATATTGTACTGAAACAGCGCCATAGAATGGTTTTAAAACTGATATAAGTAAATTATGGTTTTATATGTTTATTGGACTGATTGTATTTTATGATGTTGTGAGCCGCCCTGAGTCCGCTTGCGGAGAGGGCGGGATATAAATTGAAAGTAATAAATAAATAAATAAATAAATAAATAAATAAATAAATAAATAAATAAATAAATAAAATATAGTTAGAAAGGCAAAACAAGTGATTACATTAGTACAGTTGCTCATACAGTTCCTTTAGACAGAAGGCTTAAAATATATGGATAGAAAAACAAAACAGTTGGATAAACTTAGTACATTTACGAAAACAATTACACAGTTAGAATTCAGTCAAGCATAAAGCATAGTTCTACAATAAAGCAGAGAGCATAATGAAATCTGTAAGCCCAAAACGCAACAGGGTCTACATTGGTCTACTATTGGTCTACATTTCCCCATTTGAAATCTAAGTCCCAAGTCCCATTCTATATTAGAGATCTCTAATAAGAGTTGTTAAACTCATGGCTTGACCATGAAGTCAGCCCAGAGTCTAAGTCCATTAGCTTGGCATGATCTAACACAGAGGCTAGTGCTGCAAAAGATCAGTGCCAGTTTGGAGAGCCAGTTTGGTGTAGTGGTTAAGTGTGCTGACTCTTATCTGAGAGAACCGGGTTTGATTCCCCACTCCTCAACTTGCGCCTGCTGGAATGGCCTTGGGTCAGCCATAGCTCTGGCAGAGGTTGTCCTTGAAAGGGCAGCTGCTGTGAGAGCTCTCTCCAGCCCCACCCACCTCACAGGGTGTCTGTTGTGGGGGAGGAAGCTAAAGGAGATTGTGAGCCGCTCTGAGACTCTTCGGAGTGGAGAGCGGGATATAAATCCAATATCTTCTTCTTCATCATCAGCTGTGTGTGCCCCAAAATGCAGAACTTTTAAAGGCTCCAACTGATCTCTTATCAGATAGTATTAGTTCCACAGCTGCGCCTTAATATAAACAATTTCACAGCCAAATGAAAACAATCAAGAGTCCAGATTGTCCTCAGTTTACTTTTACCTTCAACTAGGGATGTGCATTCGGTTTGGCTGAACCGTATTTACAGCCGAATCACCACTGATTCGGCTGTATACGAATAGGCTGCAGCCGATCCCCATAGGCGCCCATTATACGGCAGCCGAATACGGCTCGCCGTATACTTACGAATAGCTATTCGTAAGTATACGGCTGTCAATTCAAAAGACGGGAAAGTAGCTTATGCAGCCTCAAAGGAGCTGCTTGCCTACTTTCCCGCCTTCAGTTGCCTTTTCCATAGCCTCCCTGGGATCAGGGAGGGGGGGAGGGGGAAAAGGAGCCCCAGCAGCCAATCCAAAGCATGCATTTGCAAAATACAGTGCAAATGCATGCTTTGCAGGGCTTTTTAAGGAGTCTTCCTGGCTGGACTGACTCCTCCATTCCTGCTGTGTTGGTTGGTGGTGTGAGAGATTGTGCTGCTGCTGGCTAGCCCTTGGCTTCAGCTGCTGCCTGCTGCTCTCAGTCTCAATCAGCCTTACCAACTTCCCTGGACTAGAGAAGACAAGGTAAGACAGTATGAGGTTCTTGTTTTTATTTATTGTTGGTAAAAGGACTTTTTAAGACTCAGAGTCCCTTTACTTATCCAGATTTGGGTGGTGGTGGTGGTGGGGTAGCTTATTTAGGGTTAGGGGGTTAGGAGTTTCTGCTTGGGGAGGGGGCCTGGGGTGGGGGGGTTTGCCAATTTGCCCATATCTTAATTGAGTGAGAGGACTTTTAAAAGTGCAGTGTCCTTTTACTTCTCCTGATTTGGGTGGCTTGGATTTCATGGGGTTAGGGTGAAGAGGGCTTTTTTGGGGGGGAGGGGTTGGCAAAGTTCCTGTATTGTTAAAAGTTAATTTTTTTACTGTTTTAAAAGTATTCAGTGTTTGATTTGTTGCTGCTGTGTTGTGCTGTGTTGTGCTGCTGCTGTTACTAATTTCCATTGTTTAAAAGGCCACTTTTGTCCCCCTTTTCCTGGTTCTGGTTTTAGGGGGGGGGGGTGTGTTGTTGACTGATTTGGCCTGAGCTTTCTTATTGGTGAAAAGGCCACTTTTTTAACACTTGGCCTTTTGTGATTCTGCTGGTTTTGTTTTGTTTTTTTTTTTAATTACCTCAGGTTGGTGTGGGGGTTGGCGAGGGTGTGTGTGGGCTGGGTCACTTTCTTGTTTTTATAGAGTAGATTGTGTGTTCTGTGGCAGGGAAGCTGGCACCTGGGTGAGAGACCCAGAACCAGCAGGCTTGTTGTGGTTGGCCAGCTCTCCCCGTGTTGTTTGGGGCAGTGCTGGAGAGATGGCATCTGTAGATTGTGTGTTCTGTGGCAGGGAAGCTGGCACCTGGGTGAGAGACCCAGAGCCAGCAGGCTTGTTGTGGTGAGAGCCCAAAGACAGGGACCCCCAGGCCCAATCTTTTTGGGACTTGGGGGCGTTGGAGGGGAGAGTCCCCTGCAGGTCCCCTGAATATTTGGGGGCTCTCCCTCAAACCCCCTGCCCCCCAGTAGCCTCTAATTATGCCCTATGTTGCCATTGCTTTCAATGGCCCATTGGGTATAATGATGGAATAGGGGCACCCTCTTTGGGTGCCCCTGGAATGGGATCCCCTGGCCCAATCTTTTTGGGACTTGGGGGGGGGTTGGAGGGGAGAGTCCCCTGCAGGTCCCCTGCAAATTTGGGGGCTCTCCCTCAAACCCCATCCCCTCCATGTGGCTTCAAATATACCCTATTTGCCATTGATTTCAATGGCCCATAGGGTATAATAGGGCCGTATAGTCGGTAATAGCCGCGCATCTACCGTATATGCGGCTATTCCGAATGCGGTATTCAGGAGTATACCGGGATTCCGAATTCCCCCCCCCCCGTATACTTCCGAATCCGTGTAAAACCGAATTTTTTTTTGCACATCCCTACCTTCAACCCACTTTGTAGCAGGCTTCCTCCATCTTGCTTCCTGCCATACCAAATAAGGACCAAACCAAATAAGGTCTTGCTGTCCTCAAAAGACTCTCAACTTTACCCTAGTTTTTTTTTCCTATTCTGTTGCCCTGTTAGCAATATGAATACATGATAGTGCTGAATAGCTTAGAAGTGAAGAGCTTCTATTGCCCATTTCATAAGACCATGGCTACTTTCAGAAAGACTTCTTGTAGCCAATTTCATAAAAAGTATAGTTAAGATCATAAAGAGGGCCGACTTAAAATAAATTCTGCCACATCTCTCTCTCTCTCACACACACACACACACACACACACAAGAATCATGTGCTGTTCACTTCCTATTTGCAGTGTGGCAGATAGTATGCAAGGGATAACAATCAAGTTTGTAACGTAAGTTTGTCACTTATATTTCATCTGTGAGTCAATGCGGTATAGAAGTAAGTATCGATGGGCATGGTCTATGATTTTGTGGTTCGATTTGGCTTGTGGCTGAACCATGAACCCAACCATGAACCGATATGCCAAATCACCCACCGAACCAGTTTGTATCAGTTCATGGGTCATTTAACCCTCTGCTTTCTGCTCTCCACCAAAACCAGCGGGAAGCAGAAAACAGGGATTTCAATGGCTCTGAGCTTACTCGCTCCTTGCTTGCTGTTTGCTGCCAAAAGCAGTGGTTAGCAGAAAGCTGGGGTTTTAAATGACTCCAAGCCATTGAAACCCTCGCGTTTTGCTCTTCATAAACCGCCATGAACTGCATCAAAATTTGTGAAAGTTTGTGGTGGCTCTTTGGTTCAGAAATATCACCTCATGAACCACAAATGTTTGTGATGAACAGTTTGTGCCCATCCCTAGCAGTGAGAGTGTGGGGAAGAGGAGATTTTTGGTGACTAAGGAGACCTAAAGTCACTACATGTTATCCTCACATGACTGTACATTGTACTGTCCCTTTTCAGACAATGGGATAGTGCAGGGGTGGCCAACGGTAACTCTCCAGATGTTTTTTTGCCTACAGCTCCCATCAGCCCCAGCCATTGGCCATGCTGGCTGGGGCTGATGGGCGTTGTAGGCAAAAAACATCTGGAGAGCTACTGTTGGCCACCCCTGCTATAGACTTTACCTTCCAAAGTATCCATTTTTCTTCCAGGTAAACTGATCTATGTCACCTGGAGATCATCTGGAATCCTGGGAGATCTCCAGCCAACACCTGGAAGTTATCAGTTTTTAAAGCACCATGAATATTAAGGATATTGAGAAATACTTCTCTGCTGTAACAATTATTTATATTCTCTTACTCACATTTAAAAAAAAATGCAATATCTCCCATTTATATACATAACCCAATTGAAACAATATATTTGAAAATGAAATAACATTATACAGAATAGTCAGAGTCTTCACACATGGATGCAAAAGTAGAAACACTTTGAGTCTGCAAATCTGTAATATATAATGCCCCCCCTTTTTTTTGCAATAAAGAAGTAAGCAAGATGACACGGGGCCAGTCAAGGATCCTGTTTCTTATGCCTTCATCAGATCTTGTGACATCGAAGAAGAGTATGTGTAAAGATTTCAGTGTCTATTAGCCCTTGAAGCAGCTTCAATATTTCAAATACAGCAATATTGTAATCAGAGGGAATCACCATCCTGGTTGATGAATATAGCTGCAGCCAGGGCTTTTTTTGAGCTGGAATGCACAGGAACGCAGCTCCGCCTGGCTTAGCCAGGGCTCCAACTAAAAAAAAAAAAAATGTCTCTGGAAGAGGGAAGGCACTAGGCAGCCATGCAGTCCCAGACTGCACGCTCTTGTTAGGGAAACTGCTCTCAAAATAAAGTTGGGGAATTAGACTGAGAGACAGCTAGCCCCACAACGGAATCTTTGTTATCAATTGTATACCAGGCTCAACCGTTCAGAGAGTCAATGCTCAATAAGAGACTCTAATTTAGTAAAAATCAATTGTAATTTATTTAGAATAATATTTCTTTCATACAAGGTAAAAATACAAAACTCTCACACATTCACACAGGTCTAGGAAATATAGATAGATCAATAGGGGAACATATATGGATAAACAGACAGGGTAATATTTACCATCGTAGTCTTCCAGGAAGGTTTCCAATGGCGACTTAAGAGGACAGGGGGAATGGACCCAACACTGTGGCCAGAATTGGGGATGGATCTAGACAGCGGGTAATAGGGGTTGCTGAATAGAAAGCACACATGAGTGGAGTTGGGTCAGAGGTTAAATAGACTCTCTTAGACCCCTCAGGTGCTGGGAGGTCCAAGGGAGGAGAGATGGGAGGTTCAAGAAGGCTGGACATTCCTTACTGACACCTAATTGGATGCCTGCTTTGGCCAATGAACTTCACCTTAGTCCAGTGAACCTGGAAATTTCCAAGCTGCAATGTTGCCTGGGTTGGCCCCAGGGTACTTAGACTGGAGTAAGAATGGGAATGGCTGGATACTTAAGTTTAAATGGGATTAACTAGGAGGGTGACAATAGGTAATCAAATGCTGGCCTAGGTACCACCCGGGTTAGACAAAAGACTTGATGAAGACAGGAGATGTCCTTCCTCTTTCTCATCTTCTGCTGGGCAAGATTTATTGTTCTGGCATTGCTGAGCAATTAGGATCAACAGTGGAGCTATTAATCCATTCTTAAAACAGATGGGTTGCTTGCAGGCTCAGGGTGTGTACGTGTGACTTTCCCACTAAGAAGGAATGAGTTCAGCCTGGCAGGGTAAGCTTGGGTCAGGAAAGCAAGCTGGATTCTGCTGTTGTTAGCTCTAGGTCCATGGAGCCAGGCTGGAAACATGGTGGCTTCTTCCACTGCAGTGGCCAAGACTGGGCACACAAGGAGCAGCTGGAGCATGTCTTCAGAGACGTAGAATGCAAAGCTGAGGCTTATGGTATTATAAAGTGTAAGCAAAGTCCACTTCTTAGAGCAGATGTGTGAGAGTCAAATCTCCAGGCACCCTGGCAACCACACTGGCGATCATGATGTTCACATGTATGAAAAGTAGGGGGCTTTTCCTCACAGTTCCCCCCCTCAAGACCTACGTCACCATCTGGTGGCGAGGTCTTGCAATAACACAATGTCCATATCTGTAGTTCGACAGGCAGCGAGTCCACGTAGCTTCAGGTGTCTATCGGGGTGTACCGTCTATCTAAAAAGGTTGGAGCCACTATCTAAACTACTCAAAAATTAATTTGGAAAATATTCCAATAGGCCAAAGGTTCCTTCCTTTGAATACTACGATGCAGGGATAACAGGCATTGGCAACGTTGTAGGGCATACAGTATTAAAACACAGGGTTACAATCATTGAAATAAAAGTTGAGTTCATAAAATCATTACTGCCATTTAAACCAGATAAATAACAAGAATTGATCTATAAATCACACACAATCATGACAATAATTGATTAGGAAAACACACAGGTACATTAGAGTTCATGGTTACAAGTGAATCCATATCTTAATCTTGAGTCTTCTTTTCTTCTTCTCCCCCCCTTGATAAGCTTCTTATACTGGGGTTTGAAGAGGATCTTCTTCCAGGTACCTATTGGGTATGTGAAAGTCCTAGTGGAGGGTGAACTAAAGAGTCTTCCCACCCCCCCTAGCACCCAGCGAAATCTGTCTTTATTGTTGCTAAAAGGGAGTCTTCCTGTAACCCAGCAAGTAATTGGCAATGGTGCTTTTCTGCCTGTATCACTGATGGTCCATAGAGCAACGGTGGGCTTTGAGGAAAGAACCAAAAAGGAACCAAAAACATTTACACATGACCACATGGGGGATGATTCTGTACCAGAGTAGGGAGCAGTGACAGCAGATCAAAAATGCATACATTCAACCATGAAGAAAGGAGTTTTAAAAAGCTATTAGTGAAGTGTCCTCCTGTCCAGAGTATGGTGACCAGTGAGCTTTTACGTCACAAGCTTACATATGTCATGTTAGGGGCCTGCATTGGGCAGGTTTGCCTATTACACTAATCATTCAGGACTTTAGGAGGCTTTTTCCTTGTCAAGGAAGGAAAGTAACATACACAATTCAGAAAACACAACCCAAAATATTCCTTGTTGCAACATAAAACTTAAAATAAAACATTGTGCACAATCCAGGAAAATGACCATAGTTTGGGGCGTCCCCCATATGATGAAAATAGTTCCATAAAGAAGAGACAAAAGAAAACCTTTGCTATAGCTTTGGAATATAATAAATTGTCAAAACAATATAAAAACTTCAAAAACAAAAACTGAGGCCTCAATAGAACAATGCTAGCTAGCTTTATATGAGAGGGATCATACCTAAAATGACAGGTGAACTAGAGCAGAGAAATTAAAAACCTGGACATAAGTGAGGTGATCAAGTCCCACTAAATCCAGTTTTTCTCTGGGCTAGTTCAGCTGAAACGATCTCACCTGTGAGCAGATTTCAACAAAAACTTAACAAAACCAGAACTCTGAAAAGCAACATAATGGTTACACATACATAAAACAATTCTTAACAGGACTATCAACAATTAGAACTACTGAGCATGCATTAGATTTGATTTGCAGGTCCAGATTCCCTGCACATCTATATTGAAAGAAAAGATGAGCAAACTTAACAAAACAGTTACAACATCCTAGAAATCAAATTATGGTTAATTCACCTTGACAAACACATTAAACAATTCATAAAAAGAGAAAAGATGGGCAAGGCATCTGTAGTACCACGAGAAAAATGCTTAGTTGTTGCAAGGGCAAGTCAAAAGAAAGACTTGAAGCACGAAAGCATATCCCTTGAAGAAGAAACCTTTTATGGAGTAAAAGGCAAAACTAAGATGATGGCACAATGCTCCAGGTTTAAGGCTTGTGCCAGAGAATGATTTTCCTCTGTGCATACACAGAGTGCAAAGAATGTGTTGCTAGAAGGCAACATGCTGTCAGAAATACCAAATAGACCAACATTTGAACATGATACAACAAGACTTGAATTGGGGAGCCTTGATAGGCTCAGCCAACTGGTTATAGATGCAAAAATAACACAAAAGGACATTTAGTAGCAAGAAGAAAATCATGATTAGAAATGAACCCTGAGGAATCTACATTAAGAATCTAACAGGTTATTGCTCATTTCCTTGAGAACATGGGAAAATAGAAAAGGGTTTTCACTCAGAAAAAGTCTAGTCCTAACAAGATATAGGTGGAGGCAGGACCATTCAGTGGTCATTATATTGCTTAAAACCAAACAAAGACACTGAGCCCACAAGTTGGGGCCTCTTAAGAACATGTGGATACCTCTTTCCGCAGGCAGACTGGATTAAACTAAAATTAAAACTCAAGATTCACCAAATAGCTAAAAGGGAAGATTGATGATGCAAATGGCATTCAGAGAGAAAATGAAGATATCAATAGTTGAAGTACACTGGAGGAATCCAGATTTCTAATGGAGACCAAGAACTTTCAGGACTTCTGCCAAAACAAGAGTATTAGTTCTTGAGGCTTAAGAGAGAAAAAGCACAGGGAGAGGGTAATTTTACCCCAAGGAAGTGTACAGATGTCCTATACTTCTTGTAGGAACCAAAATTGGTGAGATAAAGTTTTCTTAGCTCTAATGTTTAGCAAAGGGCCTATAGATTGCAAAGCATTTTCCTTTTACTACAAAGCACTGGGAATGCCCAATAGACTTTGAGGAGCAATTTCTTAAAAGTGTTTCCCTTAAAATTAAAAGCTACAAAACCTGAGTATAGGGGAGATTGGTACCAGTCACTAGAAAAAAAAAATATTTTAAGACTTAAAAGGTAAAGCAAAAATAAGTAACAGAAAGAAAGCTTCTAATCTAGGAGAACTCTTAGTATTAGGGCAGTTTACAGGCAGGGGATTTTCTCTAGCAGAGAAGGATTGGCTGTAAGTAGATGCCAGCTCCAGGCTGGAGATTCCTAGAAATTTGGGTCAAATTTGGAAATCACAAGGCATGCAGTCCATTTCCTTGGACACTTATTTCCTCCAGAGGCCTAGCCTCAATGTACTGGGGAAAAGGCTATGATTTTGGGAGAGACCTCCAGGTCCCACCTGGAGACTGGCAACCTTACAAAAACACAGTAGTATGCACATCTTCCACCCAGGTATCTCTCTGGCTGGGAAGAGGCTGTCTCTGTGAGAGACTGCAATATTAAAAAAAAGTTTTGTAATGAAAAACTTTTGAAATTATATCTTTTTAGACCCAAAATCAGGAGATGAGAATTCAAAACAGCACAAAATATTTCCACACTATTTCCACCCTCCCCCCCTAGATGTGAAAGGAGGGGAAGGTTTGAACAGACAAACCAAAATTCCTTCCCTCTTGGGTTAAGTGAATGCTTAGCTTTAACAAAAGGCTAAAACAGACACAATGGATTTGGCCAGTACTCTTATCTGACCCTGATAAGTTTTTACAAAGAAAGGTGGAGGAGGAGAATAATGAGCTTTCTGCCTGGGTGGGGCTCAAAATTGTAACTCTTTTCCAGTTTCTTTAACTCAAGCTGAATTTGGCTGAGTTTATTTCAAGAGGGTCTGCATGAGATTTGCCAATCAGTACTACATTAGTTGTTGCTGGAGGTTCTCCTTTCTGTACTTTCAAATTTAAATGACAGACTTGCCCATTTGAGGTTAGCTGTCTTGTGTTGCTGTGACCGTTGAGAAGGAGAGGCAACACTTCTTACAAGACAATGAGGCTCTCTCTCTCAAAGACACTGAGTTGCTTGTACCTTAAGGAGACCTGAGATAAACAAAAATTTAATTTCTCAGGGCAATACATTTAAAACTCTATTCCTTTGCCTTAGTTACTTATCAAATCTTTACTGCTACAGATTTCCATTGAGCAAGAGGGAAAACAATTAGCATTTCTTCCTGATGGCAGGAGTGCTGAGCATTTGCAATACTTTAGCCAGCTCTATTTGGACTAATCTGCAGGCACTCTGTACAAGCTCAGAGGCTATACCATTTAACATTCATAGAACTGAGGAAATAAATATTTTTTTTTTTTACTTTATAAGCAAGAGAGAGGAAGATGAACTTGGGAGTTTCACAAATTTTCATTCAGCCAATTTGAAAGTTAAAAACAGTCAGTTTCTTACATTTTGCTCTGAATGCTTTGAATTAACAAAAACTAGTTCAATCTCTCTTTCTCAGGTACTTGATGCTGGCATTCTTAAAGGGTTAAACTGAAGATATTACATCAAGCTCCCATTACCCTGCAGAGAAAACTAACTCTGCAGGCTGGAACCCTTGCTGGGATTCCAGGAGATCTCCAGGCCTCACCTGGAGAAATGGCCTGGTCTAATTGTAGTCCAAGTCATTGCTTGTATGTTTTCTTATTTAGTCAAGGGAAAAGGTGCCCTTGTTACCTTTAAACCTAATAAAGCCAGATCTCTCTGTTTTAAGAGACATTCAAGTCTAGATGTTAGATTTTCCTTTGGGTGGGGGGAGGTTCAGAGACAAAGGAACCTTGCCTGCCCATGTGGGACTACCATTCTCTGAAGCTCCACAGAATTCTGGCTTTCAAATTCCCCAAATGGGATGAGATAAAGACAGTAAATTTCTAGCCAGAAGGGCTGAGACTTGCTCATGTAGGAGTGTCTGGAGCAAGTCCTTGCAAAAAGGAATACCTGGTGCCATGATTGTGGAACTCTGCATAGGCTCAGAGACCACATTTCCTTCATGATTCTGGGGTAAGAGAACTGAAATAGGGACTGTTTTCTCATTTTCATGGGGGAAAGAAGTCTGGGGCTGCACAGCTGGGTTTGCCCTGCCATGTTTCCTTTTATCCTGCACTTCCAGAATTTCCAGTCTCCTCTCTGTGGCCCTGCAAGACTCCAGGACATGTTGCAGGAGACTGGCAGTTTCCTTTTCTTTACTAGCTTCTAACTTTTGCTGAAGTTCCTGATTTTTCTCAGCAAGCTTTTGGATTTCTAAATCTTTTTCCTGAGTAGGATTTGTAAGTTTCCCTACCCTTTCCTTATTAGGGAAATCTTCCAAAGCAGTAGCTTTGGGGAGGCTATCTCCATTTTCTGCAAACCCTGTGGCTCTGGGAGCCATGTGCCCTGGTGGCTTCATGGCTTCTGAAAGTGCAGCAAGTAGCACATGTGTGGGCTGCTTATCAAACTGCCTCATGTCTGCTCCAGTGGCTCTAAGCTGGGACCAAGCTACCATTCTGACTTTGTCTCGAGGGGTCCGCTGAGGCCAGGGTTGCCCAGAGGCTGACTGTGTCTGCCTAGGAGCATAAGCCTGCTTGTGAAGGGGGACCTTTGGGGCAAGCTGGGGATGGCAAGAAGAGCTGGAACCAAGGCAATTGTTTTGGAACTTCCAGTTCTGGCTCTCTTTTCCATGCCCACCCTGCTCTTGATTATATTGTGCCTGAGTGAGCTGTGTTTCTAAAACAGCAACTCTTTGTTCAGAGACTTGGGCATGCTTTAAAGCATTCTCCAGTCTCCATTTGACCTCATGGAGAGAGTGGGTTAAATTTGCTATCTCCTTCTCATGCGCACTTAATCTAGCTGTGTAGTCTTCATGAACTATTTCCCTTTTTGCATAGTCAGCTTTCATTCTACTCTCTCTTTCCATAAAATTGCCAACTCTGTCAAGATTAGCCTCTAGATCTTTCCAGGTGGTGTTTACCAGGGCTGTTATGCCATAGCACCTCAAGGTGGGTATATTGAGACCTCTGATCACATCGGATATGAAATTTTGATTCTCATAATCTGGTTCCCCATTGTCTTTGGGTAATACTACCTTAGCTGCTTCTGCTAGGAATTTCTTCCTTATTAGATAGCTCACTGGACGCTCATCATGACCTTGTAAGGTCTGATGGTAGAGATCTTTTATATCCTCTCCATCCCAGGTGGCAAATAGTACCTCAGCCATCCATTCTAAGATGGTGGCATTAGACAGGTTCAGGCGATACATTACATTTCTTACTTTGTCTAGTTCAGGGCCTGAGGCGCATAATCTCAGCACATGGTTTAATTCAGTTAAGGAGGCTTCTTTGTAGTGAATTCTAGCGCTGGCCATCCACAACACTGAGGTGTCTATGTTATAGGGGCCAAGGAAGCTGGCAGCCATTTTAATGTCCTCTGCTCCCCAAGATCTGGTTTCCTTCACTACTTTTACAGATTCAGCTCCATTCTGTTTTCTGGCTGTGGTCTTTTTAGCGACCACAGGACGGACTGGGGCTGGCTGTTCTACTCTGAACTTCCCAACTGCCTCGTCCTCACTCTCTTCGTCTGAGGAGAAGTCACAGAGAGCAGAGGCCGACACAGTTGCTATCAATGTCTTTTTAATCTCTAATTTCTTTTTTAAAGCTGCTATTTTTCTTTGGCACAAATCATGGTTGGCTGCTTCTCTAGCCTTTCGGTTTTTCTCTGAAATGTACTCTATGACACTCTGTAATTTATTATTTTGGGCTTTAGTTTGCTCCATCTCTTTTTCCAATGTGGCTACCTGCATTTGGGCCTTTCTTAGAGCAGGCAGCGTGTCTTGCTGTTCTAGGGTTAAGGTGCGTTTCTCCAGCTTAAGGTCGTCCACCTTGTCCTTTAAATTTTGGATCTCCCATCTCAGACTATTATTCTCCTTCATAATCTTCCTGACATATATTTCATGTCCTTCACTCAATCTTGTCCTTTCTTTCTCATGAGTCTCTAGCATTTGCTTTACTTTTGCCTCGTGACTCATGAGGATCTGCTCTTTCTCTGCCACATGGCTTTGAAACTCCTGCTCCAGCACTGATGCATGGTTTTTAAGAGTTTGTTCTAGTTCCTGCTCTTTCTTGGCAAATAAGGCCATAGCTTACAATTTAGTTCCTTTCAAAGTTCTAACTTTACTTGCAGGGCTGGTTTTCCTGCACTGTTAGGTGCCTAACCACAGGCCACCAAAATTAACTGATGCAGGGGCTTTCCCTGGCACTTTTCCTGCTTATTGGGGAGTAAAGAACTTGCAGGACACCTCTGTGTGCCTCACAAGTAAAGGAGGGAGTTGCAGGACCTTCCTTAGTTCTCTGCAACACTAACAAATGTTTGTGGCATGGGCTTATGGCCTTGCACACATTGTTGAGCTCCTCAGGAGGGGCTTTTCTCTAGCCTCTGCCTCCAAACAAATCAAAAGTTTTAAAAGTCTCAGAGCCTGAGCTTTTCCTCTGTTGGCCCTAAGCAAAAGGGAAATTTTTCGGCTGGGAAGATTGCCTATCTCCTCAGACCCGGGACAAATTTTTAACCCTAAAGGAGAGCTTCTTGCTCCTTCCACTAAATTCTCTTAAAGGCACAGCCAAGTGAAAGAACTAGCAGCATATTTCCAGATGCTTTCTGGCTCCTATGTGCTATTTTACACCTGGGCTGGCAACTTTACTTATGTTCCCTTTTTTTGTTTTGCCTACTGCCAATCTCTGATTGCGCTTCGGCTTGGGTTTAGGGGGCAGTGAGCCAATCCTATGATTGCGTCTCGGCCAGAAAAGGGAGCCACGAGCCGACCCAACGATCGCGTCTCGGGCGAAATTTTAGGCAACGAGCCGACCCAACGATCGCGTCTCGGCCAGAAAAGGGAGCCACGAGCCGACCCAACGATCGCGTCTCGGGCGAAAGGGAGCCACGAGCCGACCCAACGGTCGCGTCTTCGGGCAAAAGGGAGCCACGAGCCGACCCAACGATCGCGTCTCGGGCGAAAGGGAGCCACGAGCCGACCCAACGGTCGCGTCTTCGGGCAAAAGGGAGCCACGAGCCGACCCAACGATCGCGTCTCGGGCGAAAGGGAGCCACGAGCCGACCCAACGGTCGCGTCTTCGGGCAAAAGGGAGCCACGAGCCGACCCAACGATCGCGTCTCGGGCAAACAAAATAAAAAGTTGCCCAGCAGTCAGATTGCAGCGGTCCTACGACCCACCTGCCTTCTTGACTGTCGGGTGCCTTAGACTAGCCTTGGCCTAGACTCGTGTAAGGACTTGGGTGTGTGTGTGCAAGTGTCTGAGTGTGTATGTAGTGTGTGTGCACTACGCTCTAAAGAAAAGGGAGAAGGGAAGGGTGCTCTATCCAGATCTTAACAGCTCTGACCTATCCTGACATTCCCTCCCACGATAGACGCGTTTAGAAAGGCCTCGGGACGGCGGCCAGGCTTCACGGGACTTCCCCCTTGCGTTCTATCGGGCTCAGTCCTCTTTCGAGGGGTCTGGCCTCCTAGGGGCGGCTGAGAAGTCCAACGCTGAATGATAGAAATGGGAGTAGCCCAACCCACAATTATATAGAGATGCTCGCTAGAGCCGTTCACACAGAACTCATTCACTCAATCATTCACACAATAGCCTCCCTAGCAAGACTGTTTGAACGGTGCAACCCTACGTCTGTCTGTATGAAGACACGCGTGTCGACTCGCGTGTGTTCCTACAAACAGGATAATGCCCAAGCTTTCTCCACCAATTTCTGTTAGGGAAACTGCTCTCAAAATGAGATTGGGGAATTAGATTGAGAGACAGTTAGCCCCAAAAAGGAATCTTTGTTATCAATTGTATACCAGGCTCAACCGTTCAGAGAGTCAATGCTCAATAAGAGACTCTAATTTAGTAAAAATCAATTGTAATTTATTTAGAATAATATTTCTTTCATACAAGGTAAAAATACAAAACACTCACACATTCACACAGGTCTAGGAAATATAGATAGATCAATAGGGGAACATATATGGATAAACAGACAGGGTAATATTTACCATCGTAGTCTTCCAGGAAGGTTTCCAATGGCGACTTAAGAGGACAGGGGGAATGGACCCAACACTGTGGCCAGAATTGGGGATGGATCTAGACAGCGGGTAATAGGGGTTGCTGAATAGAAAGCACACATGAGTGGAGTTGGGTCAGAGGTTAAATAGACTCTCTTAGACCCCTCAGGTGCTGGGAGGTCCAAGGGAGGAGAGATGGGAGGTTCAAGAAGGCTGGACATTCCTTACTGACACCTAATTGGATGCCTGCTTTGGCCAATGAACTTCACCTTAGTCCAGTGAACCTGGAAATTTCCAAGCTGCAATGTTGCCTGGGTTGGCCCCAGGGTACTTAGACTGGAGTAAGAATGGGAATGGCTGGATACTTAAGTTTAAATGGGATTAACTAGGAGGGTGACAATAGGTAATCAAATGCTGGCCTAGGTACCACCCGGGTTAGACAAAAGACTTGATGAAGACAGGAGATGTCCTTCCTCTTTCTCATCTTCTGCTGGGCAAGATTTATTGTTCTGGCATTGCTGAGCAATTAGGATCAACAGTGGAGCTATTAATCCATTCTTAAAACAGATGGGTTGCTTGCAGGCTCAGGGTGTGTACGTGTGACTTTCCCACTAAGAAGGAATGAGTTCAGCCTGGCAGGGTAAGCTTGGGTCAGGAAAGCAAGCTGGATTCTGCTGTTGTTAGCTCTAGGTCCATGGAGCCAGGCTGGAAACATGGTGGCTTCTTCCACTGCAGTGGCCAAGACTGGGCACACAAGGAGCAGCTGGAGCATGTCTTCAGAGACGTAGAATGCAAAGCTGAGGCTTATGGTATTATAAAGTGTAAGCAAAGTCCACTTCTTAGAGCAGATGTGTGAGAGTCAAATCTCCAGGCACCCTGGCAACCACACTGGCGATCATGATGTTCACATGTATGAAAAGTAGGGGGCTTTTCCTCACACTCTGTCCTCTTTGCTACCTCCAGCCTCCAATGGGCTTGTGAAGAGAGCGAGAAACATGGAGTGGTCCACGAGCGCCGCCTCCTGGGAGAGGTTGGGCCTGCCACTACCCTTTCTGCTGCATGTGGCTCTCTCTCTCTCTGGCCATGTTTGGGAGGGTGGGTGAAACAAGGTCTCTCATTGACCTGTGTGAAAACACATTCATGAAATGCAGCTGATGGTAGGGCTGCCAACCTCCCGGTCCGGGCAGGGAATCTCCCGCCTGGGAGGTTCTCAACCCACCGGCCCACATTGGGCCAGCGGGGGAAACCTCCTCCTGTGTCGCTGGCACGATGACATCACCTGGAAGTGCGGGGGCGCTCTAGGCGTTTCTGGGAAAATCGATGGTTTTTCCCATAGAGTTTTCCCGGAAGCGCCTACAGTGGCCCAGCATGGGTGGCACCATTTTGATGATGTCACCTCTAGGTGACGTCATTTCATCATGCGGCGCAAGCACGGATGTCCCCTGCGGGGGGTTGAAGAGGACTTGGCAACCCTAGCTGACGGTACTGTCCTGTTCTGTGTTGATATGTGGAAAGTAACCTACTGAGTGGCGATGACACTTCCAGTGATGTCAGAGGGTGTGGCCTTATATGCAAATGAGTTCCTGCTGGTTTTTTTCCTACAAAAAAACCCCTGGCTGCAGTCCACAGCAGACTTTGCATGTGATAAGAGAATATTTACAAATATTCTTATCTGAATCTTCTACAGTTCTGCATTGTTGAGAAAATGCACATATCTGGGAATCATTGACCAATTTCCCACTCACCTTGTTTTGGTCTTGTTGCTCCCTTTCCCTGCGGGGCTGCTGCTGGATTTTGCACAAGTTGCCACGAGCTGGCAAGTTGGCCCGTCCCTTTTCAAGTTCCCGCCGTGGCAGACAGAAATCAGTTTTCAGAGGATTCTGCCTGCTGCGGAGGTAACTTGGTGGAACAACTCGCTGGTCCAGGGCAGTTTGTGCGAAATCCAGCAGCAGCCCCGCAGAGACGAGGAGAATGACAGCGGCATAAGTTTAGTTGGAAATCGGTCATTTTCTGTGTCCTTTAAAGTAGACGAGGGTTTGACAAGCAAACTCTGAAACTTTCCAGTCCTGAAACTGTTTTCATGTCTACAATTCCTGATTTTTACAGCTCTGGCCAGGGTCAGACTGGGGTAGCACAAATGGCCCTGGAAAGAGTCCTTATTGGGATATTTAGTTAACATAGCAGAATTTTGCCCTGTCATAGAAGCGTGATGCTGAGTGCAGTAAATAAATCTCCAAAGAAATATATTGCAAAATAAAAAAAGTAAACTTACATTTATTCAAGTAGATTCAGTTCAAATTTCAGGTTGCAGTTGAAAAGAAAGAGAGAAGCCTAATCTAAAGAGTGCACTCCCTGCTTGTCTGGCATCATGTGTGTGGGAGTATGAGGGCATTGTCTCTGCAGGAGAGACCTGTAGAGACTTGTACCTCCATGGAAGGCCATGTGAGGAGAGGGAGAGGATGAAGTTCCTCACACACTCTTCAAGTTTACTAGAGTTCCCAAAACTTTACTAAAATCTTCTTTTTTCCTGAGATCTATCTGGGAGAGAAAAAGATTCACACAAGGCCTTAAGTTATAAGGGCACCCCATTTTGATAGAATGATCATTCTGATACAAGCTAGCACACTGAACAAGATTCAAAGTTCTTCTTTGTGAAATAAAACGTACAAAAGGTCAGGGTCTAGAATTCCAAAGGAAGGTTCACCAATTCCATCCTTAAACAGAAATCATTTTTGCCCTCCTTTTAGAGTGTACCTTGCATTTTATTTTCCTAGGGGGGGAAGGAAAATAAGCTTTTGCCATATTTTTCATGGGAGAGAAGGATGGAACAGACCCTCAACTAAGGTCGCTTAGAGATCAGTAAATCAAAGAGCCAGTTTTTGAGCAAGGATGGGAAGGAGGAAGAAGCATCCTAAAATAGGCTCATAAATCAAAAGTCATTGCAAGAATCATAGATCTTTGCTTAACTTTTAGCAATGTAATAAAATACTTTAACAGATTCAAACATGTATTTGTCAGTTCTTGGTCCAACACTCGAAGCACTACTCCACGCAAGCTCTCATGCATTTGGCATAAAATAACCAAATTTATTCACAGCCTTCCAGCGCATGCTATACATCCAATATTTTGAAGAGCTGTTTTGACAAATCAGGTCCCTGTTGCCTCTATTATAAGAAGTTTTTTTTTTTAAAAAAAATCTGAACTTATTTCATATGCAACAAAGAGAATGTCTATTTTACAGATGATTTTCCATTGTTGCCAGATTAGAAAAGAGCTTTTAATTTAATCAGATCTAATTGGCCTGTGCCATCACAGAATGTATCTCTTCAGTGGTAACTCATTGCCCATGAGGTTTTTTTCAATGTGACTATAATGCAGAGATAAAAGAGTGCTTATAGAACAAATGCTTGCCATTATTCCCATGGAGGAAAATTAGACAGCTGAGTCATCAGGCAGAAAGTCTACATAGCCTCAAGTTGAGCAAACCGTTGGCTTTCTAATTATTTCGGACCAAGCTAGCAGGAGAAAAAGAGCAATTAGTGGGATTTACCCATCCTAAAAAAAATGAAAATAAAGGCTTATCATATTCTCACTGAGCAAACAAGGTTGGGAGAACTGATGTCGAAAGGGATTGTGGCACTTTGAAGGGGAAGAATGGGATTTATCTTAACTTCCATGATTTTGACAAATTGGAAGAGAGAGCAATAAGGAAGCAACACAGGGAAGGCATAGAGAGTGCCATGTAAGTAGCTGTGAGAGGATCCTTAAGAACATAAGAACATGTTGGATCAGGCCAATGGCCCATCCAGTCCAACACTCCGTGTCACACAGTGGCCAAAACCCAAAAACAAAACCCAAGTGCCATCAGGAGGTTCACAAGTGGGGCTAGAAGTCCTTCTACTTTGCCCCCCACCCCAAGCAGCAAGAATACAGAGCATCACTTCCGCAGACAGAGAGTTCCAACAATACGCTGTGGCTAATAGCCACTGATGGACCTCTGCTCCATATGTTTATCCAATCCCCTCTTGAAGCCATCTATGCATGTAGCCACCACCACCTCCTGTGGCAGTGAATTCCACATGTTAATCACCATTTGGGCAATTTCTGTGGCAATTAAACAACAGTAAGATTAAACACTGTAGTGCCATAGTTATTCAGTGGTCAGGAGTAAGCGTACCCTCAAAAGGTTTTTGCATCAGGTTCTATGAACACCTGAGTGGTTCAGTGGTTAGAACGTTGGTCTGGGATATGAAAACTCCAGTTTTCCCTTTCCTTTCCTTTCCTTCAATAAAAGTTCTATGATACATCGACCTTGCGCGGTGGATAGTTGTGGTTAATCACTTATCACCCAACGGACAAAAAGAGTTTTAAAGATTGCAACTGCTAGACTTCTTTTTGAATCCCTGTCAGAAAGCAAAAAGATAACTAAGTCACAGGAATATGCATCCAAACAAACGTCCAAACATAGTAAAATCGAATGCCTTCTGAGATTAGCATACAAAGGACCATCCAGAAGGATCTGTGCTGTTGTGTCAATCTTACCTAAGGGACAAGGACCGATTCATTCTGAATAAGGTAAATGCATGAACCGACTCTTCATAACTGCTGAGGAGTGAGCACTTAGCTTGGCCAGAATGAACACTTTGGGAAGACAACAGATAGGTATTTTGGAGGTGGAATACCAAAAAACTGGGATGAAGAGGTATGACGTGCTCTAAAGACAGAGCTTTGCTGATCAATTGGTTTTACATGATTTGCCCCCCCCCCCAGTCGGAATGATGAGACAGACACAGAAGTGGAATAAAGGGCCACTTTATTGACTTGAACGGCAAGGGAAGAACGATGGGGGACAGATCAAGCCAGGGGTCAAACCAGACCACCTCCTTGACCCGAAACGGGCGAGCCCCCTAAGCCCCGGGTGTGGGCCAACACTGCGGCACAGACCCGGCCGGCCCGGAAACGTGATCCAGCTCACCAAGCTCTACCATCCCCAAAGCCGTGCAGCCCAGAATGTGGACACTCTCCATGTGACAGGATCCCCCAGCCTCCCTGGAGCCGACCTTGGGCCATACAGCTTAACGATCGCCCAGGGAGGCCATTCACCAAAATGGTGGTGCCATGGGAGCTCACCAAACCCCAACATATTCCCAACAAAACAGCCAGTGACCAAATGATTAAACGGCACCGCCAATCCAATTGCCAGCACTCACTGCCAGTAGTACAAGGTAGGCAAAAACACTCCCTGAAACCAGCCAATTGTCAGGGAGCGAAAAATTCCTACCCGGCCCCTGTAACAGGCAACTAGCCTTTGCCTGCATTGCATGATGGGTGGGCGGGCCGATAAACTTTTCAAAACTGCGCAGGAGGGAGCGGGGCCACCCTTTTAAGGGCGCTCACCGCCCCTCCCCTCTAGCATACGAAACTTGTCTCCCTCCTTCCGGGGAGGCAAAAGACGGCCTCAGCGGTGGAAGCCGCTCGGCTGGGAAGGGGCCGAATTCTCACCAAAGCAAATGCTGCATGAAAACCCAGTGTGGAATTCACTGGTGGTGGCTATAAGCTTAGCCAGCTTTTAGAGGAGATTGGATCAACATATGGAGCAAAGGTCTATCAGTGGCTAATAGCCACAGCATATTGTTGGAACTCTCTGCCTAGGGCAGTGATGCTCTGTATTCTTGGTGTTTGGGAGGGGGAGCAACAGTGTGAGGACTCCTAGTGTTAAGGCCCCACTGATGGACCTCCTGATGGTACCTTGTTTTTTTGGCCATTGTGTGACACAGAGCGTTGGACTGGATGGGCCATTGGCCTGATCCAACATGGCTTCTCTTATGTCAGGGGCCATGATGCTCTGTATTCTTGGTGCTTCAGGGGGCACAGCGGAGTGCTTCTAGTGTCTTGGCCCCACTGATGGACCTCCTGATGGCACCTTGGTTTTTTGGCCATTGTGTGATATAGAGTGTTGGGCTGGATGGGCCACTGACCTGATCCAACATGGCTTCTCTTATGTCCTTATTTCAAGGGTTTTTGTAGAACCTGGAAAAGATGATAGGCAACATACCCATGTTTCCCCGAAAATAAGACACTGTCTTATATTTGTTTTTTTTTTTCTCAAGAAGACACACTAGGGCTTATTTTCAGGGGATGTCTTATTTTTTATTAAGTATGATACAACAATCTACATTTATTCAAATACAATTAAGTCATCTTCTGGATTACCCAGAATTCCATCCTGAATTTTTTGCGACGCCCATCACTAGGTTTTATTATCAGGGTAGGGCTTATATTTAACAAATGCATAGAAATCCTGCTAGGGCTTATTTTTTTGAGTAGGTCTTATTTTCAGGGAAACAGGGTATTTACAAAAAAATCAGAACAATATAGAGAAGATTAGCATGGTCCCTGCACAAGAATGACGTGCAGTAAACATTCAAGCAATATCCGGTGCTTCTTTCATTGGAAGTTTTCAGGTTATGAACGTATATTAAAAAATCTCTTTGGTAGAATACTGGTGTTAATTAGAACCCTACTTAATGATGTTAATTAGATCTGCTCAGATTGCATCTACACTTTGATTAGATTTTATATTTAGCTTCCCCAGCCCTTCTTCATTAGGAGTGGTCCTCACCCACTCTGTATGGATTGATCGCTCAAGTATAGGACATTGGTTCAAACAGGCCTCTCTTTGGAACATCTTCGAACATCCATCTCTCCAGGGCTCTTTTTGTAGCAGGAACTCCTTTGCATATTAGGCCACACACCCCTGATGTGTTCAATCCTCCAAGAGCTAACAGGGAGAGCCAGTTTGGTGCAGTGGTTAAGCGTGCGGACTCTTATCTGGGAGAACTGGGTTTGAATCCCCACTCCTCCACTTACAGCTGCTGGAATGGCCTTGGGTTGGTCATAGCTATTGCAGGAGCTATCCTTGAAAGGGCAGCTGCTGTGAGAGCTCTCTCAGACCCACCCACCTCACATGGTGTCTGTTGTGGGGGGACAAGATATAGGAGATTGTAAGCCACTCTGAGTCTCTGATTCAGAGGGAAAGGTGGGGTATAAATCTGCAGTCTTTTCCTCCTTCTTACAGGTCCTACTGTAAGGTCCTGGAGGATTGGCTACATCAGGGGGTGTGGCCTAATATACAAAGGAGTTCCTGCTACAAAAAATTCCCTGCACCTATCTGTTCCTTGTAACTCTAAGTATAAATGTAGACTGGGTTTAGATGGGCACTCTGTTAAAGATTCCAGGCAGCGGGTGGTAACCAGAAGAAGTCTGGAGGGTGAGAAGTGAAGACACAGAGGGGCATTGTTGAAGTGAACAGCATTATGCAATTTCTGGGGAAAACCTGGATGGGACAGCTGTCCGTTCTAGGAATCACCAGTGCTTCCTAAAGAGGACTGTCATCGCTGTTGCCTCCAGCTAGCCTCCAGAGCACTTGGCAAAAAATACAGAAAGGAATACAGAAAGTCCCAGGGCACAAATTTCTCTCATGCAGTCCAAAATCCAGTACTTGGCATGCACCCTTCCTTAACTTGGAAATGAATCCTCGGAGAAGGAGTAATAGGAGACCAGTTTCGGCCACGCCTTCCTCAGTCCATCACTGAGCATCTCTCCTCCAAAGGTAGAATGTCAACCAGCACACAATTGGGCGATTTCCCACCCAGCTTACCAAGGAGCGAAGTCCCTTCTCACCGTGCAGCGTCTGCTCGGATTTCCCACCAACTGCTCCGCGGATTCAGGAAGTGCCGCACCTTTTGCGTCTCAAATGGAAATCGCTAAAACCCTAGTTTACGTTAGCGACGCAAAAGGTGCGGCACTTCCTGAATCCGCGGAGCAGTTGGTGGGAAATCCGAGCAGACGCTGCGCGGTGAGGAGGGACTTCACTCCTTGGTAAGCTGCGTGGGAAATCGCTTCAAATGTTTTCTAACAAAATAACATCAAAAACACAAATCAACCCCCCTTAGTCTTTTACGTGCCAGTTCTATAAAGGATCATTTGCTAGTGGGAACCCTCACAGGAACATGGCGAGGCTACACTCTAGGCATCTGAGAAAGTGAGCTGTCTCTCATGAAAGGATATAAAGGAATAAATCTTGTTCAGCCTTGAAGTGCCATAGGGCATGCTCCAATAATGCTGCAGTCCTATGCATATTTCTCCGGAAGTAAATCCCATTGAATTAAGTGAATTTTACTCAGGGGTCGTTTAATAGAAAAAGAGATGCTGGAGCTCATTCGTATATTTGCAGGGCTTTTTTTTGTAGAAGGAGCTCCTTTGCCTATTAGGCCACACACTCCTGATATAGCCAATCCTCCAAGAGCTTACAAAAAAGAGCCCTGTAAGCTCTTGGAGGATTGGCTACACCAGGGGTGTGTGGCCTAATATGCAAAGGAGTTTCTGCTACAAAAAAAGCATTGCATATTTGCATAACTCATTTGCATTTGTCACACAACCCTAATAGCACCAGAGGGTGTACTAAATTATATCAGTTCAGCATCTGCCTTGAAAGGCTTCTTGAATTTTAATTGTCCTAATAAAACCTTACTCCCATCATGCTTTTTAAATTACTTTCTCCTATTCGTCACAGTGGCACGACGAAGATTTCCACCTGTCTGCTTTATATGTTTTGGTTATTTCCCCATTTTTTTGTGCAGGGAAATATTAGAAAGTTTATCAAACTTCAGCAAAATTCTCACAGGGGTTTGAACAATGGAGCCCAGAAGCAAGTATTGGGGGTTGGGGGAGAGAGAAAAAGAAAGAGAACAATAAAATTTAGAGGTTCTGGAGCTCTGCGGCTATGAGCTCCAGCCCAAAATGAGGCCTGGTTTTACTTCTAAGTGGATGTGTACTGTTACCAGGGGTGGAAATCTAGCAGGAGCTCCTTTGCATATTAGGCCACACACCCCTGATGTAGCCAATCCTCCTGGAGCTTACAAAAAAAGAGCCTTGTAAGCTCTTGGTGAATTGGCTACATCAGGGGTGTGTGGCCTAATATGCAAAGGAGCTCCTGCTAGAATGCCACCCCTGACTGTTACACTGTGGTCGTTTTCGTACTCACCTCCAGCTGGCGCGACCCCCCTCTTCACCACGCAGGATCTGCGCGGATTTCGCACTAAATGCCGCGGAGCAGCCGGAAGAGCCGGAAACTCCCATCGCAAAAGCCGCTCAAACGTAAACCGCCAAAAAGCAGTTTCCATTTGCGCGGCTTTTGCGACAGGAGTTTCTGGCTCTTCCGGCTGCTCCGCGGCATTTAGTGCGAAATCCGCGCAGATCCTGTGCGGTGAAGAGGGGGGTCGCGCCGGCTGGAGGTGAGTGCGAAAACGACCTGTGAGTTATATTAACTTCACCAGAGGTGGGGAAGACATTGCTGTGTAAAATGTTTGTGTGCACTGCAAGTCAAGTTAGGAGAATTATAGTAAAACTGACACAGTTTCTAAGGACAGTTTTCCCATTTCTGGTTGATAAGCTAAAGTACTGTTATCAGGTATAAAGAGGAACGTGTAATCAAGGTTTGATTCACACCAGATGGTTTACGAAGCTTTACAAATCTAGGGTATCTTCTCCTGTAAGTGTTTTGCTTAAAAGTGTTCCACCAAACAGTGTTCGGCAATCAATATGCACAACGCAAATGCAACCAGTGCTTAACAATCAACATAATGTTAATGAACAATTGCAAAATGCCAGATGTGTTGCATTTTAAACAACGGAGCACACCAGAAGGAGAGGTCTGTGACAGGAACATAACATAAATTCAAATAATGTGGCTATTAAAACACAGTAGAGCTAAGAAGGGCCTCTTTGTTGAAATTATTCAAGCATTAAGTGTAAATAAATAAGTGCAACTTTACATAAATTGCATTAAATCATTAACATTTTACCCACATAATTAATTACAGGTGCCAACTTTTGGAACAGAGGGGTCTAATTACCTGAATCTCTGTGCAAATCAGGTAATTGGATAATTAGGCTCCTCTTTCCTTCCATTTGCAGGCATAACAGTTATTAATTGCCATTATATATTTATTAAGCATTGCAACAGGGCTGAACCTGAAGTTGTCTCTCCAGAAATGGTCACAGGTGTGTTTCCGACTAAGGGTTGTTTTATGTGTCTGCACTGTGTGAATGTAACTTAGTTCCGTGTACAACTTAATTCAATTTAAAGTATTGCAGACGTTCGCGTCTTCCCACACTTGCGGTGCCTTCTTCTTAGGTCAATGTGTTAGCAGAACATCTAGATTTAAAGAGTCAGGGCTGCTTTTTAGATACTTCTTATCTGAATTCCTCCCTGCATTTTGGAGCTCAGTTTCCAAAGTGGAACCAATACAATAGACTTCTTCTTCTCCTTCTTCTTTTCCTTTTCCTTCTCTTCTCCTCCCCTCCTCCTCCTCATCTTTTTATTCTCCTCCCCCTCCTCCTCTTCTTTTTCCTCTCCATCAACTCCTTCTCCTCTCCTCTTCTCCTCCCCTCCTGTTCTTTTTCTTCCTCTTCTTCTTCATCTCCTCCTCATCCTTGTCCTCCTCCTCTTCTCCTTCTCCTCCTCTCCTCCTCCTGTTCTTCTTCTTGGGGAGGGACGGTGGCTCAATGGTAGAGCATCTGCTTGGGAAGCAGAAGGTCCCCGGTTCAATCCCTGGCATCTCCAAAAAAGGGTCCAGGCAAATAGGTGTGAAAAACCTCAGCTTGAGACCCTGGAGAGCCGCTGCCAGTCTGAGAAGACAATACTGACTTTGATGGACCAAAGGTCTGATTCAGTATAAGGCAGCTTCATATGTCCATATGTTCTTCTTCTTCTCCTGCTCCTTGTCCTTCTCTTCTCCTCCTCTTCTTCTTTTTCTCCTGCTCCTCATCCTTGTCATCCTCCTCTTCTTCTTCCTCCTACTCCCGATTTCTGTATTTTGTGTTTACTGGTGCTCTTGGGAAAGCCAGAGGAGCCAGACAGTCACAGGAGGGACTTCAGGCTCCCTGGGAAAAGAGAGTTATAGTATGGGGAGTACTGCTGAGTTCACATGGAGATCTGGGGGTGGAGTGCCCAGGGAGGGCAGGTTTTGGGGACGAGAGAGGCCTTAGAGGAGGTATAATGACTTTGGAGACCAACTTCCAAAGCAGCCATTTTCTCCAGGGAAATTTATCTTTGTAGTATGAAGATTAGTTGTAATTCTGGGAGATCTCCAGGCCCCACCAAGAGGTCAGCAATCCTATCAAAGGCATCTACTATGCCATGGCTGTTTCTTGAAAGGTGTGATTTGGCTACAAGGATTTATGCTTTAAAGACATCCAGTTTAAATTACTGTAATATATTTTACAAGAGGATATTATTGTAAAGTGAGTTCAGCCAGCTCTGAAGCAACCAAGAATGGTTCATTGTTCACAAACAACTCAGACACTTCACTCATTATATACACTCTAGCCGTGGCAACAGTTACTCCTATTGGCTCACTGCAGAATCCTTCATTTGCATCTCTTTGTTACAAGTTGTTACATGCCTAGCATCCTGATTGGCTCACTCCTGAATCCTTCATTTTCATTTCTTTGTTACAGGTTGTTACATGCCTAGCATCCTTACTGACCAGTTCTTCCAGGCTTCAGGATCCTGGTTTGCAAGGTGTGCCTGTCTCAAGCCTAGGCAATAAAAACCCAGTGAGATTCAATACATAACACAGCAAATACATACCAGGTGCTTTGAAGGCTATCAGGAGACTTCACGGAGTTCAAAATGCAGCAGCTAGTTGCTGTCAAGGGCTGACTAAAGAAACTGTAGCACCTGTCATGTTGAAAGATCAAGATGAGCTGCCTATCTAGACCCACAGTTCCAAGGTTGCCAGGTCCAACTCAGGAAATATCTGGAGAACTTGGGGGTGAAGCCAAGAAAGTTTGGGGGCGGAGCCGGGAGCAAAGTTGTGACAAGCACAATTGAACTCTGAAGGGAGTTCTGGCCATCACATTTTAAAGGGACCATGCTCCTTTTAAATGCCTTACCTTCTTTGGAAATAATGGAGGATAAGGCCACCTTCTTTTGGAGCTCATAGAATTGGACTCGTGGTCCAATCTTTTTTGAAACTTTCAGAGATTTTTTGAGGGCAGGCTATGCGATGCTGAAAGTTTGGTGCTTCTACCTAAAAACAAAAAGAAACAAAACAAAACAAAAAACACCAGAGCCCCAGATATCCATGGATCAATTCTCCATTATATCGTATGGGGACCAATTTCCATAGGGTATAATGGAGTGTCCAGCGGACATTCAATCCACCCTTTCCCTGTTTTCTGATAACCCTGAGGCAGAGGTTCTCCAAACCAGTGGATTTTCAACTCTGCACAGTTCAAACTTGATTTGACTGTACCTTCACCTTGTTCGGCTTGCCATCGGGGCCGGCTCTTCCACTAGGCAAACTAGACACTTGCCTAGGGCGCCGGCCCTGGAGGGGTACCAAATTGGGTGCCCCCCCATCTTTTGTTTAAAAAAAATTCCTCCCCTCTCTCCCCAAATCACTGCTGTCTCCCCCCCTTGCCTTGCTGCAGCTTCTCCCCGCCTCCTTCCCCTCCCTCCCTGCCTCGATCGCTGCTGCTGCCCTCTTTGCCGCCACTTTTCCCTGCCTCCTTCCCCACAATTGCTGCTTCTCCCCTCCATTGCCGCTGCTTCTCCCTGCCTCCTTCCCCTCCCCGATCAGTGCTGTCTCCCCCCCATTGCCTTGCCACGGCTTCTCCCCACCTCCTTCCCCACCCTGATTGCTGCAGCCTTCCCCTTTGTCGCAGCTTCTCCCCGCTGCTGGGCTGTGAAGGGATGGCAGAGAGAGTGGGAAGGCCCTAGGGCTGGCCTTGCTTGCCATCATCCAGATGAGGCCTGGAAAGCTCTTAGAATTGCAGCAATTTTTTTTTGTGGGGGGGAGAATGGTGTTGGCTCTAAAGGAGGCAGATGCGTGAGACTCAAGCCCCAGGTTGCTTCCCGTCACCCACCCCACTACATAAGACATTGCCACTCCACAATTATAGGAATTGGATGGGGAAAGCAGGAGGACAAAGACAGAAGTGACAATCGGCAATTCCGCACCCTCTAAAAGCCCTTTTGGCATCTGGGAAAGCGGCAGAGGAGAGGAATAACAACACAGGCCAAACTCATTAAAATGGCTGCCGACTGTATTGGCTGACGTAGCTGAAGAAAATACATCTGCAAGGAAAAGATTTAAAAGAATTGCGTCTTATTTCCAGATTCTAGAAATTAGTTCCCTTGGGGAAAATGGCTGCTCTAGAGGGTAGGCTCTATGGTATGTGCCCTGCTGTGGTTGCTGTCAAGCATCAATATTTCTCAATAATCAAGCTTTTGTTCTTTAATCAAAAGTTGCTTTATTGTTAAAACTCCATAGCTTGCCCAAGGACAGACTCCTTGGAAGTAATGACATACGTAGCATTGCATAGTAACTTATAGGCATGCTTCAAAGGGAATAGTTTCAGATAACTTCAAAAGGATAACATAAAGATGCAAATTGAGTTGAGGGTTCAAAGGCTACTCACTAGTGTCTCTTTATGACTAAGGAATGTCAGCTAATAAAAACATCTCCCTTTCTCACACATTCTCTGGGAACCGATAAGATCTGGCTGTGTGAATCTGGAGGAGAGGCACTCTACACCGTTAGCACAAGGTTACTCTAAACATCCTAGGTCCAGATGGATTTATTATGCACCCTTTGGTTGGAAGGAGAAAGCAAGGGGGGGGGGAAAGCATGAAGAGTGTTCTGCTTTGTATCTGGCTTGTCTGCTGAACACCATTAGAAGTAGTACATAGAAATGCAAGTGCAAGTAATGCACATTGGGGCCAAGTGCAAAGTAATGCACATTGGGGCCAAGAATCCCAGCTACAAATACAAGCTGATGGGGTGTGAACTGGCAGAGACAGACCAAGAGAGAGATCTTGGGGTCATGGTAGATAATTCACTGAAAATGTCAAGACAGTGTGCGTTTGCAATAAAAAAGGCCAACGCCATGCTGGGAATTATTAGGAAGGGAATTGAAAACAAATCAGCCAGTATCATAATGCCTCTGTATAAATCGATGGTGCGGTCTCATTTGGAGTACTGTGTGCAGTTCTGGTCGCCGCACCTCAAAAAGGATATTATAGCATTGGAGAAAGTTCAGAAAAGGGCAACTAAAATGATTAAAGGGCTGGAACACCTTCCCTATGAAGAAAGGTTGAAACGCTTAGGGCTCTTTAGCTTGGAGAAACGTCGACTGAGGGGTGACATGATAGAAGTTTACAAGATAATGCATGGGATGGGGAAAGTAGAGAAAGAAGTACTTTTCTCCCTTTCTCACAATACAAGAACTCGTGGGCATTCGATGAAATTGCTGAGCAGACAGGTTAAAACGGATAAAAGGAAGTACTTCTTCACCCAAAGGGTGATTAACATGTGGAATTCACTGCCACAGGAGGTGGTGGCGTCCACAAGCATAGCCACCTTCAAGAAGGGGTTAGATAAAAATATGGAGCAGAGGTCCATCAGTGGCTATTAGCCACAGTGCGTGTATGTGTGTGTATATATATATATATATATATATTTGGCCGCTGTGTGACACAGAATGTTGGACTGGATGGGCCATTGGCCTGATCTAACATGGCTTCTCTTATGTTCTTATGTTCTTATGAAATGGCATGCTTGACAGTTGCCCCCTACCCAAAGCCCACCCTTTCCTGGCTCCACCCCTAAGTCTCCAGGAGTTTTCCAACCACAGTAGGTACACTTGATTTTTACTGGGTATCTTAATTTTTATTTTTTTTTTGTATTTTGTGTGTGTGTGCATGGGTATATTTACACCTGGAAGTCATGGCAACCTCTGGTTAATGACCCCTACTGTGGGCCTGGAGGATATTTAGAGAGGTGATTGAAAAGAGCCTGCCCCTGTCCTCTTGACTGGATATTTCAAGGAGGTCTCCCATCTAAGTACTAACCACCATCGACCCTGCTTAGCTTCCAAGACCTGACAAATCAGGCTTGATTTTACCAAGTGAGTGAGTCACAGATTTTCAGCCTCCTGCTCACACATTTTTGTCTTAGCTCAGGAGGGATGACCCCAGAGCACATGGATTTATGCAGCAGCTCACACCTTTGATGCCAGTAGAGTTTTTGCTCACAAAGTAGAATTTTTGCGGCTTAGAGGGAACATTGGGGGTGTGACCTAATATGCAAAGGAGTTCCTGCTACAAAAAAAGCCCTGATTGACTCTTATTACAACGCGATTATGACTCTCTCATAACGCGATTCTCACCTTTCAAAACAACACATTGCAGTCAAAGCCGTTCTTGAGAATGTCCCAGTGATGTCCCAGTGATTTGACTCTTATTAGAAGAGCGGGTCTTTGTTGATGCCGATTTTGAGTCCAGTGGCACCTTTAAGACCAACCAAGTTTTATTCAAGGTGTGAGCTTTTGTGTGCACACACACGTCCCTCCCCAGGGCCATAGCCAGCAGCGGGGCACAGGACGGTGCCCCCTATAGAATCTGCAGCATTCCCTAAGCTTTCAGGAAGATTGGGCGGGCGTGCTGCAGATTCTACAGGGGGCACCGCCCCTGTACCCCCTGCCTCCCGGCTACACCTGAATCTGTCTTTGTCAGTGTGCGATTCATGTTCTTCAATGTTATCATTTTAAAAAGAGGAGTGAGTGAGAGAGAGAATTATAAGCCCAGGCATCTGACAAAGAGGTCTCTATCCCATAGAAGCTTAAACCTCAATAAAAATAGGCGCTTCGGGACCCTGATGCTGGCCTCTCAGCGGCAGTCTAACTACCCTTCTAGGATTCTGCCATCGTCAAGAGCGTCTGTGTCGTTTGATCTGACAGCTACAGGTGACTACTAGTTGCACGGGGACCAGAGACGATCCTAGCAGCCTTTATCTATTGCCATGGCCTTTCCATGAAGAGGAAATCACCGGGACATTCTCAAGAACGGCTTTGACTGTGAGTAATGTGTTGTTTTGAAAGGTGAGAATCGCGTTATGAGAGATCGGTTCTTGTTCTGTATTTGCCACAACATAATCTGATTGTTTGTTGTTCCTTTGCCCATCACCCTGTGTTCTTCCTTGTACAGATTTAGGTGGTGGGGGGGTGCGCCCCTTCCCCCACTTCTTCTATGACATTAGTACCTTGTACTGATAAATGTCATTTGGTTTCTCTCTCTTGCTTTCTGCTTGTTTTTCACTATGAATGCCATGAAAAGCAGAGTATTAAAGCTGCAGTGCTGCAGTCCTAAGCTCTGCTCACGACCTGAGTTCGATCCCTGGCGGAAGCTGGGTTTTCAGGTAGCTGGCTTGAGGTCGACTCAGCCTTCCTTCCTTCTGAGGTCAGTAAAATGAGTCCCCAGCTTGCTGGGGGGGAAATGTAGAGGACTGGAGAAGGCAATGGCAAACCACCCCGTAAAAAGTCTGCCGTGAAAACGTTGTGAAAGCAACGTCACCCCAGAGTCGGAAACGACTGGTGCTTGCACAGGGGACTACCTTGACCTTTTTGCTGATAAATGTCATTTGGTTGCTCTCTCTTGCTTTCTGCTTGTTTTTCGCTATGAATGCCATGAAAAGCAGACTGTTTCATACATCTGTTTGGACCTCACCGTGCTTGGGAGAAAGACATGCCGAAGCCCAAGTGTGTGAGAGGATTTACGCAGGCAGTGTCCTGATTCAAGTTGGGAAACTCCTGGAGTTTTGGGGGAGGAGCTTGGGGAGGACCAGAACCTCAGTGGGGTACAAATGCCACGGAGTCCACCCTTCAAAGCATCCATTTCCTCCAGGGGAACTTCTCTCTGTAGTCTGGAGATGAGCTGTAATTTCAGGGGATCCTGAAACTGGCCTGGGACCTGCCTACCTGAAGGACCGTCTCTCCCCATATATTCCCCAGAGAGTACTGAGGTCGGGAACCCAAAACCTTCTCGCTATCCCTGGGCCAAAAGAAGCCCGCCTTAAATCTACTAGGGACAGGGCCTTCTCTGTTATGGCCCCTACATGGTGGAGCCAGCTACCGGAGGAGGTGAGGGCCCTGCGGGACGTTATTCAGTTCCGCAGGGCCTGTAAGACAACCCTCTTCCGGTTAGCTTGCACCTAACTGATATGGGAAACTGATGTAACTTTACCAGATTCTTGCTATTCATACTGTTATAAGGCTCGATGTTTTAAGGTTTTAAATGTTTTGATTGTTTTAACTGCTTATATATTTAAATGCTAATTTAATTTTATGTCTTATTATCTGTTGTGAGCCGCCGTGGGCCACCTTTATGGGAAGGGAGGGATATAAATCATAAAATAAATAAAATAAATCCCCAGGTCTCACTTGGAGGCTGGCATCTCTAGGCCTCAATAAGTGGGGTCATATTAGGGTTGCCAAGTCCTACCTGGTTGCCTGGGGGTGGGGTGGGGGCTTCCCTCATGTCCGCAAAGTGTGCATGGCACAATGATGTCACCTGAAGGTGACGCAGTTGCACCAGGCATGTCTCAGAGGGATTCTCTGTGGTGCCATAGAGTTTTATACCAAAATGCTAGAGCGTCCCCACATGACTTCCAGGCGATGTCATCATGCCGGGCACCGTCAGAGCTCTTTGGGGGCAGGACTTCCCCACTGACCAATCCTGTGCTGGCGGGTTGGAGAGATTGGGGGGAAACTCACCCCCAATGGAAGGTTGGGAACCCAAGGTTACATCATTGGAGAGCTCATATCTGCTGGAAGGCTTCTAACAGAAGAGCGTCCCGTCCTCAATTCATCACTGGACCAACTTTATCACGCGTAAATTACATTCCCTTGAAGGCTACCCTTTCATAATGTTTAGGGCTTACCTGGGAGGTGCCTGCCTTGGCTCCTTTCCTGCAAGTTGGCCTCGCTGCTTAAAGAACTGGCTCCCCCTGGATTAGGGTTTCTCTGCAAGGATAAACCTCTCAAGATGCAAAGGGGAGGGATGGTGGCTCAGTGGTAGAGCATCTGCTTGGGAAGCAGAAGGTCCCAGGTTCAATCCCCGGCATCTCCAAAAAAGGGTCCAGGCAAATAGGTGTGAAAAACCTCAGCTTGAGACCCTGGAGAGCCGCTGCCAGTCTGAGAAGACAATACTGACTTTGATGGACCAAAGGTCTGGTTCAGTATAAGGCAGCTTCATATGTTCATATGTACCAATTTTGAGCTTCTTCTCGAGCTTGTTCCTTGAGACCCCCTCTGGTTTCCCACCTAATGTTTTGCCCAGCTGTCCTCTGAAGGCTCAACCAGAATAATCTTCTCTTCTTGTTTCTGGCATTGGAATACAAGCATCATTTCTGGGATTGCACACATTTATATCTGGCTGCAGCATGGGACCACCCAGTGCTTCCCCTTTTCGTATGGCAGGAAATCCCTCATTCAAATTTTACCTCGACCACACCCTCGGTAGGTGACCTCATGCAAGCCGCTGGACTTGGAACTACATCTTATGAGAAATGCAGGACAGCTACTGAAAGCAGTACCCCAATGTCGATTTCCCCCTTCTATCATGTGAATCAATTGATGGGTCAAGTTCTCTTTCACGTCTTGTGATTGTTGATGATGATGATATTGGATTTATATCCCACCCTCCACTCCAAAGAGTCTCAGAGCGGCTCACAATCTCATTTACCTTCCTCTCCCACAACAGATACCCTGTGAGGTGCTCTTTCAAGGACAACCTCTGCCAGAGCTGTGGCTGACCCAAGGCCATGCTAGCAGGTGCAAGTGGAGGAGTGGGGAATCAAACCCGGTTCTCCCAGATAAGAGTCCGCACACTTAACCACTACACCAAACTGGCTCTCCAGTTATATATGTTGTCAAGACTGTTGTTATATATGGTTTCAAGACTGGCCAGAGCATGAGGTTAATTGTACAAGGTGCATAGAAGTGAAAACTGGACATCAAGTTGCTGTTTTCAAAGGCAACCTCCATGTTCGGAGAGCCAGTTTGGTGTTGTGGTTAAGTGTGTGGACTCTTTATCTGGGAGAACCGGATTTGATTCCCCACTCCTCCACTTACAGCTGCTGGAATGGCCTTGGGTTAGCCATAGATATTTCAGGAGTTGTCCTTGAAAGGGCAGCTGCTGTGAGCGTTTTCTTAGCCCTCTTAGATATAAGAGATTATAAACTGCTCTGAGACTCTGATTCAGAGAGAAATACGGGGTATACATCTGCAGTCTTCTTCTTCATGATGCTTAGTTCTGCCCCAAAGACGGTGATGTTTGGTTGGAGGTTTTCCAGTGTGCATTGGGCAGCAAGATGGCAGTGCGGCTTTGTCAAGTGCAAACCAAGAGACCTTCTCAAACACGCAATCTTAGTCCAATCTTGGCCTGAAATGGTTTGATGTAGGGCTGCTATACCTGGATCGATGTCGCAAAAAAGACAGCTAGATCCTGTGTTATGTCCTGCATTCAAATCTCTATGTACAGCACAGCGAATGCTACAGAGGCGACCAGTGGAACCCCACTGGTCCCCGGATGTAGCTCGCTAATACGCACCGCCAATTAAGATCCGTGGCGGGAAGTTTAACTGACCAGGATTGGACCTGGCCTGACGGAGGGTTGTTCCGGGTCATGTATATAATCGGGACCCAGCCCGCCATTCTTTTAGTTTAGTTTAGTTTAGTTTAGTTTATTTATGATTTATATCCCACCCTTCCCACCAAGTGGCTCAGGGCAGCTCACAACATAAAATCCAACATAAAAATTAAGTTTAAGCATTTAACACAGTTAAAACATTTAAAACATTAAAACATTAGGAATAACAGAAGTCTAATAGAACCACACTGAGTTTCTTGTGCCGGTTAGTTATAAGCCAGTCGGAAGTGGGTTGTCTTACAGGCCCTGCGGAACTGAGCAAGGTCCCGCAGGGCCCTCACCTCTTCTGGCAGCTGGTTCCACCAGGAAGGGGCCATAACAGAGAAGGCCCTGTCCCTGGTAGATTTTAAGCGGGCTTCCTTTGGCCCGGGGATAACGAGAAGGTTTTGGGCTCCCAATCTCAGTACTCTCTGGGGAACATGTGGGGAGAGACGGTCCTTCAGGTAGGCAGGTCCTAGGCCATATAGGGGAGACGGTCCTTCAGGTAGGCAGGTCCTAGGCCATTCTTCCTTCATGTGATGTACTTGCTAATAAAGTATGTTGCCTTCAACACGTCTCGTCACTCAGCACATTACATCTTGCCTTCAGCATTTCACGGAACCCATCTCGAAAAACTTATAGAACATACTCAAGGATCAGCAGTGAGCTCTTTCGCCTTCCCTCAGTTACTCTTTCAAAAGTGACTTTAACCAGCCCACCGCACGGGTAATCAAACAGTAGCTGCGGAAACTTTCTTCTTATGAATTTTGTATTAATTTTTAATTAATGTCATACATTACTTGGGCTTTTATGCAATTACATGATAAATTATTCAATTTTGATGTTCGGTTTTCGACAGATGTTAAATCAAAAAACGTGAATGATTAAACACATTTAAATAGATTTCCCACCATGACTTTATTCGCGAAATACAAATGAATTCTGCTGTTCGTGTAAGTATGGGTCTAAGGACTAGACTTTTTTTTGTTCCCCCTAACAAAAAAAGAACCTTTATCTGGCATTAAAAAAAAATGTTCCCCGTAAGCAGTCATGCTGTGGTTAACATGCCTCAAACAAAAGCTTCTTTGGAAAGAGAGAAAGACTAATTATGCAGATTACCTTCCCAAAATATCCTCTGAAAATGTGAGAATGCCAAGTCACAGAACGCTTCCTAAACTTAGCCCAGCACCCGTGTTTCCCCCATTTGTAGCAAGCACCACAACTTGCCAAGCAATTAGACATCGAGCTTCCTGAAAAGCAAGCTCTGTCTTTGTCAGGCTTCGTTTTGGGCAGGAACTCATAGGAGCAGAGCTCCGGAACCTCTAAATTTTATTGTGCTCTTTCTTTCTTACTCCTCGCGCCCCCAATACTTGCTTCTGGGCTCCATTGTTCAAACCTCCTGTGAGAATTTTGCTGAACTCTAAGATCTGACAAACTTTCTTACACTGCCCACCAGCTATATGTAGCACCGCTCACTGTACCCCATACTATTGTCTGATGAAGTGCGCTTGCATACAAAAGCTTACATTCTGAATAAAACTTGGTCTTAAAGGTGATACTGGACTCCTGCCTTGTTCTTCAGTGTTGAGATGGAACATATGAACATATGAAGCTGCCTTATACTGAATCAGACTCTTGGTCCATCAAAGTCAGTATTGTCTTCTCAGACTGGCAGCGGCTCTCCAGGGTCTCAAGCTGAGGTTTTCACCTATTTGCCTGGACCCTTTTTTGGAGATGCCGGGGATTGAACCTGGGACCTTCTGCTTCCCAGTTTGAGCCAGTTTGGTGTAGTGGTTAAGTGTGCGGACTCTTATCTGGGAGAACCTGGTTTGATTCCCCACTCCTCCACTTGCACCTGCTGGAATGGCCTTGGGTCAGCCATAGCTCTGGCAGAGGTTGCCCTTGAAAGGGCAGCTGCTGTGAGAGCCCTCTCCAGCCCCACCCACCTCACAGGGTGTCTGTTGTGGGGGAGGAAGGTAAAGGAGATTGTAAGCCGCTCTGAGACTCTTCGGAGTGGTGGGCGGGATATAAATCCAATATCATCATCTTATCAGATGCTCTACCACTGAGCCACCCTCCCTCCAAGGTACCTTGAAGAGATGTAAGGTACAAAAGGGAGCATTTGAAAGCATTGGCTGTGCAAGAAACAGGCTTCCAAGCATTGTGATTCAGAACTGAGAGATCCATAGATGGTGAAATGGAAGGAGGTTTTTGTTTTGTTTTGTTTTTTAAAGTTGCAGTCCATTCCCTTTTGATGTGTTGTGCCAGACATATGAACATAGGAAGCTGCCTTCTACTGAATCGGACCCTCGGTCCATCAAAGTCAGTCTTGTCTACTCAGACTGGCAGCGGCTCTCCAGGGTCTCAAGCTGAGGTTTTTCATGCCTATTTGCCGGGACCCTTTTTTTGTTGGAGATGCCGGGGATTGAACCTGGGACCTTCTGCATCCCAAGCAGATGCTCTACCACTGAGCCACCATCCCTCCCCATTCAGAAGCAGAGAATTTCATGAGCAAAAGTAGAGAATAAGAGACATTCAGAAGTAGAGAATTTTATGAGCAAAATGGCTCAGAAGCACAACCTTTACTAAACTGAAAAGTAGCTCCATCATTCTTATAAACAATGCAGCATCTTTATTAAGAAACGTGTGCATGGAAGGCATGCCAGACTCATCTCTGTTGGACTTTTCCACCAACAAGGATTTGCGGGGGGAGGGGGGATAATTCATTGTGTCAGACTCCCAACTGCTATCAGCAGGTGAAAACAACAGTAGCTTCAAACAAATATTTATTAAATGCTCTGGAGAGATTTATGTAGTGCTTTTGTGAGCTTCTTATTAAAAGCCAAGAATCGAGAAAGCACTACAAAGGAATTATTTATTACAATCTCATTAGGCGCTCACACAGGTGACTTTTTCTTGCCTGGTGTCTGTTGATGGGAAAGTGTGGGGAAAAAAAATAGAACAAGCGGAATCTATTGAAGATCGCGGAGAGTGAATTTGTTTGTGAGGTGCTGAAAGAAACTGGCAATGCCACAGAGGAAGATTGCACAGGAACACATCTACCTTTCTTTTAGCATGTAGTTGTGAGGGCTTGCAATAACAATCTTTTTTTAAAAAAATAATAATAATCACCAACATCATCATCGCCATCATCATTATCAACACTTCCAAAAGGATGTAAACTAAAGAAGAAGAAGGTATCGGATTTTTCTCCCTTTCTCACAATACAAGAACTCGTGGGCATTCGATGAAATTGCTGAGCAGTCGGGTTAGAACGGATAAAAGGAAGTACTTCTTCACCCAAAGGGTGATTAACATGTGGAATTCATTGCCACAGGAGCTGGTGGCAGCTACAAGCATAGCCAGCTTCAAGAGGGGGTTGGATAAAAATATGGAGCAGAGGTCCATCAGTGGCTATTAGCCATAGTGTGTGTGTGTGTGTGTGTGTGTGTGTGTGTATAAAAATTTTGGCCACTGTGTGACACAGAGTGTTGGACTGGATAGGCCATTGGCCTGATCCAACATGGCTTCTCTTATGTTCTTATATCCCACCCTATACCCTGAATCTCAGGGTCTCAGAGCATTTTATAATTTCCTTTACCTTCCCCCCCCAACAACAGACACCCTGTGAGGTAGGTGGGGCTGAGAGCCAGTGGCGGACTAGCCAGGGTGTCAGCTTGCCCGATGGCAAGTAGGCCTTGTGAGCCTCAATGAAGTGGGGCCCCTTAAACACTAGACAATATGTTAAAAATGTTAAGGGCCTTTTCGTTGCTTGAAAAGATATTAGAAGTTCCAATATTATCCAATATTGGATAATATTCCAATATTATCCAATAATGCAGCTAAAATTTACATTGTATTTAGGGTTGCCAGCCTCCAGGTGGGGCCTGGGGATCTCCCTCTTTTCCAACTGATCTCCAGCTGGCAGAGATCAGCTCCCCTGGAGAAAATGCAATCTGTATTGACATTTAATATCTTCCGCATACTGACAGTAATATGTACAACTTATGTACACTGTAATTAATTAAAAAAAATGTTTATTTTGCAAAAGTTTTAATTGTACCTTTTTTCCACTTACGCATTTTTTAAAATTGTATTTATTTCTTATACAAATTAAATGATTGCCTTATAGCTGTGGGTGGGCCCCCTATGTCTCCTGGTAACCAATATTTCTCAGTCCACCATTGAGAGCAGCAGCTGCTCTTTCAGGGACAACTCCTGCGAGAGCTATGTGTCAAGCTCAACTGATTCTGACCAAAGACTGATGGGTTCTTGGCCTGTCACAAGCAGGCCTGGGTAAAATCATGATGAACCAAATGCTGCTAGTTTATTACCCTTTATTGGCTCTTTTCTCCTTTATGACTGGAAATTGATGAGAACAACGTAATCAGCACCTTCCCAGAGAGCCTTATGAGGGAGGAAGTGTCTCTAGAGAATACAAGGCCAAAAGGCTTGATAAACACCCTGGGAATGTATCTTTGTAGTTATGTATGAATGCTCCCCTGCTTCCCCTCCCCGTAGGAATCCTTTTGAAGTGTATCTTAAAACTCCTGTATCAATGTATTGGTTTCATTCTTCTCAAGCTAAGGGCTTGAGCCAAAGTAATGGTCTATCAATAAACGTAGTCTTTGTAGCAACTTTGACTCGTCATTGAATCCGTCTACTTGACACTATGGTTGACCCAAGGCCATTCCAGCAGCTGCATGTGGAGGAGTGGGGTATCAGCAGCTGCCCTTTCAAGGACAACTCCTGCAAGAGCTATGGCTGACCCAAGACCATTCCAGCAGCTGCATGTGGAGGAATGGGGAATCAAACTCAATTCTTCCAGAAAGGAGTCCAAACACTTAACCACTACACCAAACTGACTCTAAAGGGAGCAGGTGCAGAAGACAGTGACAAGGATGATCAGGACCCTGGATACCAAGCCCTACAAGGAAAGGATTTGGGGATATTCTGTCTAGAGAGGAAGAGGTTGAGTGGTGGGGGAGGGGACACAATTGTTCTCTTTAAGTATTTGAAAAGCTGTCAGAGGAGGGCAGGGAGCTGTTCCCGTTGGTGCAGAAGAAAGGACTCACACTGATGGTGTAGTGTTCCAGGCTTTGTATTCTCTCTCTTCCAAGGTCCACACACACAAGTCCAGCAAATCAGGCAAAGTTCCTTTATTATATAAAAAAAAGAAGGCAAGGTGCCCTCGGATAATAATTACTCATGCAAACAAAGCTCCAGAGGTCAGCAAAGTACAGCAAAATAAATAAAACCAGCCAACTTGCTCAAACCTCAAAGGCAGGGGAATGCCCCAAAAGAATAAAGAACCTTTCCCCCTGAGAGAAACCTGTTAAGATGTTGCCCCTCTGTAATGTACTCAGAGACGAGACATGCTGAAGGCAAGATGCTTTATTGGATGGTACATCACAGAACAGGGCAACGTGGGCCGGGACCCGGAACCCGGAACAGCCCTCTAGCTGGCCGGTCCAATCCTGGCCAGTCAAACTTCCCGCCACTGATCTTGATTGGCGGAGTCTTTTCCCGCGCTGCGCAGGGCGACCAAGGGACTTCCCCTGGTCGCCTCTGCTGCATGGCTGCGCGGAGTTCTAGTTAATCCCAAGACACTACACCCTCCCTCCATCCAGTCCAGCTGTGGCAAGATGAAGAACTGGACACTTCTTCGTAAGGTCAGTCCTCCCCAGGGGTCATTTCGTAGAAAAACAGGTGGTGGAGCTCATCCAGGGATTGTTATGTTCTTATATCCAGCTGCATATACTATTCAGTGGACAAGGAGATGGAACTCTCAGAAGGAGGAGGTGGAACTCTCAGAAAGGTTCAGGAGCTGTGCTCCTGTGAGCTCTCACTGAATCCGAGGCCTGGTCCTCTCCCTGTATGCCTCCTTTAGTTCTTCAGAGTTGCTGTTTTGGGCCAGAGCTGGTCTCTTCCTTGCAAATGGGTTTCAATTGCGGCCTGATTCAATCTCCTCTTTAGTCCTGCCATTAATTGCACACAGCCCTTCTCCAGTTTCCTCTTTTCACATATAGGAGGGTGTGACAATGAGAACTCAGGTAGGAAGAAGGCATTCCGCCCTAGAAAAAGCATCTGACAAGACTGGATCATAATCTATGAAAATAACTAGACATTCGCACAAAAAAAATGGTAAGGTGCAATGCCTCTAATTTCAAGTGCTACTGAAGCGGACCCCCAGAATAACTGCTTCAATAATCTATAATCAAACATATGTAAAGCAGAAACGCAGGCTTTGAAAAAGGCAAACACAAAACGGCTTCTTTAGCAATACACAGGCAGAGCCTCAGCAAACCACAAAAGAGGAACTAACCCTAGCAAGTGATACAGTGATTGCTGAAATGAGTGATTACATAATCTACATAGCTAACCATAGATCACAGGTGCTTACAACAAGGGAAGCAGAGAACTCATACTGTGCACGAGGCGAATCCATACTGTGCACGGGGAACTGGAAAGTCCCTAATAGTTTACCAGCACAGAACCTCCCAATGTCCTACCAGTGAATACACTGTATGATCTACACAGATATCCATCATGAGGGAAGACCAGCTAAAACCAGAAAAAGTCAGAATTCTAACCACAAGGTGACCCCAAGTAACACCGAGCGACACCAGAGGAGAACAGTGGCTTCAATTCCTCTAACTAAATATGGGCAAAGCATATAGGAAGATGTTCTACCCAGAGACCAAATAAGGGAAGAGGGAACGGTCTCAAGTGAGGAGAAATAAGCTGATGGGAGAATGCATTACTGGATCTGATAAGTCCAATGTTGGTTGGAAATGGGGAAGTAAAACATTGTATCTTGTGTAACGGTATCAGAACTATGTATCAATACTTCTCTTGCTATAAAAAGCCGTGAGTTTCTGTGCCCTCTGCTCAGTCTCCCAGTCTCTCCTGAGAGTCTGTAGCCCGTGCACAGCGGCCGTGTGCATGTTAAATAAAGAGAAGCTGTTTTCCTGACTACGTCTGCTGCCTCTGTTATTGCCCCAGCTGAAATTGGTAACGTATAAATAGGGTTTTCCCGCTACACTACTATTTTCTTTCTGTAATTGCTAGCATGATGTGATGAAGCCATAGCTCAGCATTTGATGGTTCCATCTAGTCCAGGGGTGGCTAAACATACTTAATGTGGGAGCCACATAGAATCAACATCAGATGTCTGAGAGCCGCAGGACATGAATGTCAGAGGAAGGAAGGAATCATAGAACCATAGAATCATAGAGTTGGAAGGGACCTCCAGGGCCATCTAGTCCAACCCCCTGCACAATGCAGGAAACTCACAAACACCTCCCCCTAAATTCACAGGATCCTCATTGCTGTCAGATGGCCATCTAGCCTGTTTAAAAACCTCCAAGGAAGGAGAGCCCACCACCTCCCAAGGAAGCCTGTTCCACTGAGGAACTGTTCTAACGGTCAGGAAGTTCTTCCTAATGTTGAGCTGGAAACTCTTTTAATTTCAACCCATTGGTTCTGGTCCTACCTTCCGGGGCCACAGAAAACAATTCCACACCATCCTCTCAGCCACCTCCTCTCCAGGCTAAACATGCCCAGCTCCTTCAACCTTTCTTCATAGGGCTTGGTCTCCAGACCTCTCACCAGCTTTGTTGCCCTCCTCTGGACCCGTTCCAGCTTGTCTATATCCTTCTTAAAATGTGGTGCTCAGAAAGGGAGGAAGCGAAGGAGGGAGGAAGGAAGATGGGGGAGAGAAAGGTGGAAAGAAGGGAACTTTAAATGCATTCTTCAAGCCACTGGCTGGCTTGGCTTGGACAAGTGATTTAAAGAGACAAATGTTTTCTTCCAGACAGCTGACAGGATGGGGTGGGGGGGGGGCTCTGAGAGCAGCACAATATGTGTGAAAGAGCCACATGTGGCTCCCAAGTCACAGTTTGGTCACCCCTGATCTTGTCTATCTCCTTTCTACACCACGTGAAATGTTAAATGGGTTTATATGCATCTGATCCTACTTAATACCCAGCGTTTCCTCTAACAACATAGGGCGATTCACCTTCATGTAATATCTTCACAGTATAAGTTATAAATGAGCCACCTGTCAAATTCCATAATTCAGTTTTGGAAACAACAAATATCACACATGGCACTTATATTAATTTTAATAATGGGGCTGAGCTGAGACCTTTTACAAACAGTTTCACCGCATCACTCTGTTTAGAACCACACTTTAAAAAAACCCTGCGATTAAATATCAATGATATTTTAGAGTCGCACATTCCAAAGTGAATGCTAATATGTTTGATTGGTTGTCAAGAGTCAGGGGGATCTTTTCAATTGCTGCCACCACTCTGGGTTAAAGGTTCCCCTTGAGAAGGCCCAGAGTTCCCTCCCAAGTGTCAGGCGTAGGTTCATTGAAGCTTACAAGCAAGCAGACTTTGATATTTTGAAACAAAGTTGTCTTTATTGCATACTTCAGTGTTACTCCAGCATGGCGACTATTGGAACTGATGAAGATCAGTTCTCACTATTGGCATTTATCTTTCTGCTTCAAAGCAATGGTTTCTGCCCCCTGATTCCCAAAACAAAAGGTTGCTTTGCATGTGAGATTTTTCCCAACGCTTCCCCCCCCCCGCCCTTATCTTGTCAGTTGGTGGTTACAATTCCCAGCGGCAATGTCCTTGGGCCTCCGAGCGGAGGTGAGAATTTGGCACATACTGCAGGCTTCAAAGGGATCTTGGCAACCTTTGATATTCATGGGAAGCGGCCTCTACTCTTCCCCCCGCCCTCCTGGTTGTTCCCAGCTTCTAAGTTAGTTAGCATTTCTAGGCAGCACTGAATATGGTTAGTAACAGTATTATCTAGTATCATAAATGAACAGAGCCTGACACCAAGCCCTTCAGGCCTCTTGTAGCTTAGGCCAAATAATAGGCCTGAGGACCAGGCAAAGTGAACAACAACAAAAAGGTTTATTTTAAGGTCAGTGCAAGATAAATTAGCAAGTTGCATAAAACAGTAAAAGGGTGAAAGGAAAATAAACAAAACTCCTAATGCGTCTTAACTTACAGTCCCTAAGCTACTAACCAGCACTCACCCCTTCCCTCGGGTGAGGGAACTTTCCCCTGCTCAAGCTCTTCAGGCACAGCCTGCCTCCAGCTCAGCCTTCCAGGGAAAGAACACCCACTTCCTGGACTTGGTCTTTATATTCTCTTCCCAGGCCCCACCCCTCTCAGGTTTGATTCCCAGTCCTCCACATGCACCTGCTGATGTGACCTTGAGTCAGCCACAAGTTCTTGCAGGGCTGCTCCTCTCAAAGAGCAGTTTCTGTTAGAGCTCCTTCTGATACTGAAGGGCAGGGTATAAATCCAATCTCTTCTTCTTCGTGATCTAAGTCAGAAATCATGTTGTTGGGAAGCCCAGACCACATTGGGGGCCGCTTCTATTGACCCTTGATGGGGCCCAACTCTCTACGGTTGACTCTGTCAGGAATCTGGGAGTGTGACTTTTTTTTGTGACCAAACTTTTTATTCTGCAATATATTGAAATAAATTCATCTATTCAAATTCAAATATACTTCTCCAATACATTACATCTTTTCCTCCCCCCCCCCACTCTTATTCATGACCTCCGCCAGTACTTAAAACAAATTAAAAGCATATTAAAGGTAAATTCACAATTATAAAATCTTTAGAAAGAAAGAAAATTATCATTCACTAACCTTTTCTCTAATAATCACTTAGCACTTATTAAACACAACGCTCATAATTATTAATTCAGTTCCAGAGTTTCCCCTATCTTAGTCTTATCTTAACTCTCATATATATATATTTACCAAGTAGCTATGTTCTACTAATGCTTATATCACAATTCCTCTTTATCATTAAAAGTTCAATTAATGTTATCATACGCTACTAAATATCTTTTCACCATTATAAAATCTTTACACAAAGAGTTATCTTTCAATAACCTTTTCTCTATGATTCACTTAGTATTTGTTAAACACAAATCTCATAATTATAGAATCAACTCCGGAATCTGGGAGTGTGACTTGATTCTTTCTTCTCTATGGACAAACAAGTATCCTCAGTGACAAAGACTGCATTTTATAATCTATGCTGGGCATGCCTGCTGGCTCTGCATCTGTCTGGGGAGGACCTTGCCACAGTAATTCATGCAACAGTCACCTTGAGAATCTACAGAGGGCTCTACAGAGGGCTACCTTTGAAGATGCTTTGGAAACAGCAAGTGGTCCAAAACACTGAGAGGAGTGCCCTGGTCAGTGCAAATAACACCTTTCTTATGGCAGCTGCACTTGCTCCGTATTAGTTTCTGGTGCCAATTCAAAGTGTTGGTATGCACCATTAAAGCCCTAAATGGCCTGGGACCACCTCTCCTGGAATGGTCCTCCTCATCTTTTCTGGTCTTCATCTTGGAAGTTATTGAAGGTCCGTGGTCCACAAACTGTCTGCTGTGTGTGAGCAAGGGTGAAGGCCTTCTCAGTTGACCATTTGGTTCTGATCAGCTGCCTGTGAGCCAGCTGTGATATAGTGGCTAAGAGTGGCCAGCTCTAATCTGCAGAACTGGGTTGGATTTCCCACTCCTCATCTACATGCAGCCAGCTGGGTGACCTTGCAGCAGTCACAGTTCTCTCAGAGCTCCCTCAGCCCCTCCTGCTTCACAAGGTGCCTGCTGTGGGGAGAGGAAGAGAAGATTATTGTAAACCACTCTGAGACTCCTTTGGGTAGTGAAGAGCGAGAGAAAAACCAACTCTTCTTTTTCAGTAGTGGCCCCTATCCTGTGAATCACCTGCCTGAAGAGGTGTGTGCCTTGTGGGACCTCCTTAAGTTCCACAGAGCATGCACGTCTGTTTTTTTTCAGGCACCTTTGGGTGATTGTAATCTGCCAGGCAGCTGGCAAATTATGCTTCACCTGACGCTTCACCAACTATGCATCCTATCGAGCTTGATAGTGGGTTGGTTTTAAGGAGGCTAGATTTGGAATGAATTTATATTTTTAAAGTCTATTCAATGTGTTTTTGTACTGTTTTTTATCAAGTGCAGGGCTTTTTTTGTAGCAGGAACTCTTTTGCATATTAGGCCACACCCCCTCCAATGTAGCCAATCCTCCTGGAGCTTACAGGCTCTTAGTACAGAGTCTACTGTGAGCTCTTGGAGGATTGGCTGCATCAGGGAGGTGTGGCTTAATGCGCAAAGGAGTCCCTGCTACAACAAAAGCCCTAGGGAGTGGAATACAAATTTGATAAAAGAATGAAATGAAATGAAATAATCAAGAAAGAAGCGGCGAGAACATTTTAGTTGCATTTGCCATAGTGATATTTAGATGATTTAGATGCTGCCTTTCTGGGCAGACCTGCTCAATGCAGCTCACAAGCTGAAACATTATACCAAAAAGCACACAGGAGGACATACGTTGTGCAGGACTTTATCAGGAAAACTGTTGTGCTTTCAAAATCCGACGGAAGCGCCTACCAGATGGGCTGCTCTTCAGACCATAACACAGTTTACGAGCCATCTATGCTGAACAGTTTAATCATGTTCACCTCCCTCCTCCATGGTCCTCCACTGGAAGAATAATTGCAAGCATTACGAGAAGGCACTTCCAGGAACCTGAATTTGAGATCATTGGAGAAGTGCATCAAGGTGTTTATTGAGTTCAGCAGCATCCACCTAGTATGGACATTTGTGAGGGTGGGGATCTGAAGTCCCTAAGTCCTTATTGGAAAAGTATGTCCATGGCGTATTCCTCCAGTGAAAGGAGGAAAACAAATAAATAGAGAGGGAGGAATACGCATTCTCTCTACTCTTTGAACTCTGCTGCACAAAATTCCACAACGTATGACAGATTATTATCAGAGTAAAACCATGGGAGTGCATAAGGATATAAGAGAAGCCATGTTGGATCAGGCCAATGACCCATCCAGTCCAACACCCTGTGTCACACAGTGGCCAAAAACCAGGTGCCATCAGGGTTCAAATCTCAAATGTCATGAAGCTGTGAAAATCTGCTTATCCAGGTGTTGTATTAATATTGTGTGAATATCAAAGACACATGACAGTAGGCTTCCCAACCCCCTCGCCCTGCCGGGGGACCCCTGGATTAGCAGCCTAATCACCCGCTCCCTAAAAATCTGATAGCGGGGTGGGGGGGTGGAACGCGTCGTGTCTCTTTCCCTGCCTGGCTTCAGGCTTCTCCCTTCCTCCGAGTTACAAAGACCCGCCCACCGCCGGCCTGCTATTCGCTCCAGTCTGGCCTCCCTTCACTTGTAGTCCTTGCATCCTCTCACATCTGCTGAGCATTATTCTCTATGTGGAGATTGATTCTCATAGGGTATGATGGGGAATTGATCTGGAGGTTTTGGGGGCTTTGGGGAGCTGTTTTTTTGAGGTAGAGGCACCAAATTTTCAGTATAGTATCTAGTGACTCTCCCCAAAGTACCTCCCGAGTTTCAAAACGATTGGACCAGGGGGTCCCATTCTATGAGCCCCAAAAGAAGGTGCCCCTATCCTTCATTATTTCCTATGGAAGGAAGACATTTTAAAAGGTGTGCGGTTCCTTTAAATGTGATGGCCAGAACTCCCTTGGAGTTCAATTATGCTTGTCACACCCTTGTTCCTGGCTCCGCCCCGATGTCTCCTGGCTCCACCCCCAAAGTCTCCTGGCTCCACCCCCAAAGTCCCCAGATATTTCTTGAATTGGACTTGGAACCCTACATGACAGGTAGATAAGCAGATCTTTATTAGTGTGCCTGCCTGGCTTATTGGAGCCTTAATCTGAATCGGATTTGGCTTAATAAATGCCCCCAAATACTAATACAGTATTTTTAAGGTGTTTGTTTGGTTTGACTTATGCTGAACTCACAGCATAGTCTGGAGTTACCAAATCCCGCCCCCCCCCCTCCCGCCAAAAGAAACTTTGGTGAGATGGCTTAATAAACTGATGAACTGAATGCCATATGTCTCAACAAGCTTCTGTAGTCATTGATCCAATTCAGACAACATAGATATATCACATTTATAAGGGTATTTTACTTCTGGAAGCCCTCTCATGGATTGCTGCCTTGACGTGGCGAGAGGGCTTGCATGGTTCAATGAGGCTGTGGGCTATGCCATGCAGGGCCACCCAAGATGGACAGGCCACAGCTGAGAACCCAGACAAAATGTGATCCACTGGAGAAGGAAATGGCAAACCACTCCAGGATCCTTGCCAAGAAAACCCCACGGACAATAACAAAAGGCTAAAAGATATGGCTCTGGAAGATGAGCCCCTCAGGTCAGAAGGTGCCCAATATGTTACTGGGGAAGAGTGGAGGGCAAGACCACAGAAAGAGTGAAGCGGCTGGGCCAAATCTGAAAGGACGCTCAGTTGTGGATATGTCTGATGGTGAAAGGAAAGTCCTATCCTGCAAAGAACAATACTGCATTAGAACGTGGAATGTAAGATCTATGAATCAAGGTAAGCTGGATGTAGTCAAACAAGAGATGGCAAGACTGAACATCGACATCTTGGGAATCAGTGAACTAAAATGGACGGGAATGCGTGAATAACTCAGAGGATCACTACATCTATTATTGTGGGCGAGAGTCCCGTAGAAGAAATGGTGTGGCCTTTATAGTTAACAAGAGAGTGAGGAAGGCAGTAATGGGATACGGTCTCAAAAATGTCAGAATGATCTCGATCTGTATCCAAGGCAAACCATTCAATATCACAGTAATCCAAGTCTATGCCTCAACCACTGACGCAGAAGAGGCTGAAGTGGAGCAGTTCTATGAAGATCTACAACACCTTCTAGAATTAACACCAAAAAAAGATGTCCTCCTCATCATAGGGGACTGGAATGCCAAAGTAGGAAGTCAAAAGGTAACCGGAACAACTGACAAGTTTGGCCTTGGAGAACAAAATGAAGCCGGGTAAAGGCTAATAGAGTTTTGTCAAGAGAATAAGCTGGTCATAACGAACATCCTCTTCCAACAACCTAAAAGGCAACTCTACACATGGAAATCACCTGATGGGCAACACAGAAATCAGATTGATTATATACTCTGCAGTCAAAGATGGAGAAACTCCTTACAGTCAGCAAAAACAAGACCTGGAGCTGACTGTGGCTCAGATAATGAGCTACTCATTGCAAAATTCAGGCTTAAACTGAAGGAAAATGGGGACGCCACTAGGCCATTCAGGTTTGACCTTGATCACATCCCTTATGAATATACAGTGGAGGTAAAGAATAGGTTTAAGGAACTAGAGTTGATAGACAGAGTGCCTGAAGAACTATGGACGGAGGTTTGTGAGATTGTACAGAAGGCAGCAATCAGCACCATCCCAAAGAAAAAGAAACAAAAGAAAGCAAAGTGGCTGTCTGATGAGGCTTTACAAATAGCTGATTAAAGAAGGAAAGCGAAAGTCAAAGGTGAAAAGGAAAAATTCACCCAACTGAATGCAGATTTTCAGAGAACAGCAAGGAGAGATAAGGAGACCTGGAGCTGACTGTTGTTTCCTGAAGGAACAAAGCAAAGTGATAGAGGAAAATAATAGAATGGGAAGGACAAGAGATCTCTTCAAGAAAATTGGAGAAATCAAGGGAACATTTCATGCAAAGATGGCCATGATAAAGGACAAAAACGGTAGGGACCTAACAGAAGCAGAAGAGATCAGGAAGAGGTGGCAAGAATACACAGAAGAATTATACAAGAAGGAGCTCAGTGAATAACCAATAAGTGACCAAAGTTGTTGGCGTTCTTACCCATGGTTGAAATTCTTTATAAGAAGCTTGAAGAAGCTAAAGCAAAACAGAGAAATTAGTACAAACCTCTTGCCTTATGGTCTGCTGGCTGCACAGCCTAACGAACTGCGGTGCATACTTGAGGATATTGAACGGGTTGAACACTGATCAGTTTCACTGGAACGTTTCCAAAGGAGCTACAACTTTCTGTTGCGAGACAAGGAGGGACTGGTGTTCTGGTGTAACGGTTCCTTATATTGCACAAAAAGTTCATGTTAGAATTTAATACATGATTTATTTCTTAATTCTAGACTAATTTTTGAATTATTTTTGGTAGAGGCTGGACTTCACTGTAGCTTTTGCTTCAGACTGTTTCACCTCGGTTTGTCGCGATTCTCTTTTGTGGTTACACTGACTCTGTAACATGGCAGAACTATGAAATGTGGTTCTCGGTTCATTAAACAATAAACTCCTGGCCTTTCTACCCAATTTCATGGCTGCGTGGTAACACTCCTTAGTGAACTGTTCACTGTTTGTCGCGATTCTCTTTTGTGGTTACACTGACTCTGTAACATGGCAGAACTATGAAATATTTGAGTATTTGAGTATTTATTTACTTTATTTATATCCCATCTTTCACTTCAGCGGGGACCCAAAGCGACTTACATTATTCTCCTCTCCTTCATTTTATCCTCACTACAGTCCTGTGGAGTAGGTGAGGCTGAGGGTGGGTAAGTGGCTTAAGGTCACCCAGAAAGACTTCATGGCATGTGTGGGGATTTGAACTTGGATATCCCAGATCACTGCTAAAGGTCAAGGTAGCCCCCTGTGCAAGCACCAGTTGTTTCCGACTCTGGGGTGACGTTGCTTTCACAACGTTTTCACGGCAGACTTTTTACGGGGTGGTTTGCCGTTGCTTTCCCCAGTCATCTACACTTTCCCCCCAGCAAGCTGGGGACTCCTTTGACCGACCTCGGAAGGATGGAAGGCCGAGTCAACCTGGAGCTGGCTACCTGAACCAGCTTTCGCTGGGATCGAACTCAGGTCATGAGCAGAGGGCTCTGACTGCAGTACTGCAGCTTTACCACTCTGCACTGCGGGGCTCTTAGATCCCCACTACGCCATGCTGATATCAAATATCAAAGAACATACAAGCATATGACCACTGATACTTTCTTAAGGGAATGTAGTAAACAGAACAAATCAAGATACTGTGGGCTATCATCTTCCGGTGCAGTTTGTGAGCTCCCAGAAACATTCATCCAGCAGGGATGATTACGCATTTCTCCTCTAATTGTGGTTGTCACAAAATCCCAATTTTGATTTTGCTGGCACCAGACCCACCATCATCTCTTTTTGCGCCATCATCTCTTTCCCTACGTGAATTCTGCCCCCCTCCCCCAGTAAGGCAACCACTTTTCAATGTTATTTGCACATTGATAAATCAACATTAGAAATGACACGTCTTAAACCTGTACATGATATGCATATATATATGAAAAAATCAACACAAATAACTACTACTACAATAATATCTAAAAGGAGGGGGTCATTTTGTAGGTGCCGGAGCTCATTTGCATAACTCGTTTGCATAGGCCACACACCCCTGACATCACCGGAAGGTGGACAAAATTATATCAGCTCAGCATCTACCTTAAAAGACTTCTTGAATTAGAATTGTCGTAATGAAACCTGACTCCTGCGCAGTGCTCCCTCTGAGCTGAGTTAGCGTGAGCTAGCCCACAGATTTTGACCCTCCAGCTCACAGATTTTTGTCTTAGCTCAGGAAGGAGGACCCCAGAGCACACTAATTGATGCAGTAGCTCACAATTTTAATGGCAGTAGCTCGCAACTTTAACACAAAGTAGCTCACAAAATAGACTGTTTGCTCACAAGACTCTGAAGCTTAGAGGGAACATTGGTGCCTGTGATACTTTTTAAATTACTTTCTCTTATGTGGCCACAGTGGCAAGATGATTTCCATTTGTCTGCTTTATATGTTTTGGTTCCTTTCCCCTTTTTTTTGTGGAGAAAAAAGTATTAGAAATTTTGTCAAATCTTAACATTCAGCAAAATTCTCACAGGGGGTTTGAACGATGGAGCCCAGAAGCAAGTTTTTTTTGGGGGGGGGCGGGGTTAAGAAAGAAAGAGCACAATAAAATTTGGAGATTCCAGAGCTCTGCTCCTGTGAGCTCATGCCCAAAATGAGGCCTGTCTAAAAGAAACCTGAAACAGACAAAATTTGCTTCCCCCCCCCCTGTTGGCCAGCCACTGTGGGAAACAGATTATTAGGCTGCTTACAGACCAGCACTTTGGCTCGACTCAGAGATGCCTCTGAAGTCGACCCAAAAAATCTGTGCAGACAGCAACTGTTGCCAGCTGTCCTCTTCCCGTCCTCACCTCGTCCTCCAGGCTCCTTTGGCTGTCAGTTGCCTCCGGGCCGTCTGGACGGGAAAGGGCGCGAGTGAGGTGACTTGGCAGTCTGGAGCTGCCAAGCCACTCCAAGCTGTTCTGGGCTTTTCCCCCCAAAAAAATAAACCAAGCACCAGTGCTTGCCCCACAAGGGGGGGGGAGGGAATCTGGCTTCTAGGGCACCTTCCTGTGTGGAGGTACCCAGCCACCTTACGGACGGGATGGGGCTGCATTGCCAGGACCGTCTGGAGGCTCCAAGATGGCTCTTTTTGAGCCATCCTGATTTGGGATGCCTCCCAGCAGCCCCAGAATGCTCATCTGTTCTCAGCCTTAGACTGGAGCATCTTGACTATTCTTATTTTAATAAAACACACGAAAAAGAGGAAACTGTATGTTTCCTGAAGGAAGTAAGAGGGAAGGAGGAAATCATCCCATTACATTTCGGGGGGGGGGGAGTTGTTTAAAATGTGCATAAAAACAAGGTGTTATGCTTACTTCGGAGTTCCGACTGTTATCAGCATACTTCCTAAACACGGAGGCTGACATCTCTCCTTCCAAGTTTAATCGAGAGTCTTTGCTGGCACACAGATCAATGGGTAAGACAGAATGGTTACAGATGTCATACAACACATTTTAAAAAATGAAAATCTGGACTGTCGTTTGTTTAGTAACTCAAATGTGAAGATTTCTCATGCAATCAAGAACGCATTGATGGATGACACACGACAGAGTATTAAAATCAGTGCTTCTTAAAATCACTTTTATACAGTTACTGAAGTAGCAATGGACAACTCGTTCATTGCCTATCTCTGTGATGTCATGCGGATTTTAAATTTTTTTTAAACCATAACAAGGATATTGTGGCATATGACTATTAACTAATGGAAGCAGCATTTGGCTCTGGATCTATCTGTCCATCTCATTTTGGAAGCATTCCCAGAATTCTGTGCTTTCCTTTCAGTTTTAGCTAAAAAGATGTTTTTTTTTTCAAAGCAACATTGCTCAGGGGCAGCCGTTTTCTATTGTAATAGATATCCTGATGCGTAATGCTTTTCAACTAGTGATAAAGCGGTTAGTCCACCTTAGGTTTCTTACAGACACCATGCCTTCATTAAATAAAAACGAACTAGAACCTGAGACAACTAGGGGGCAATTTAATGACCACTTAGACTGACAGCGTTCCATCTAACTGAATGGCGGTTGCCTACTTCCTAAGGAGTGAAATAAAATGTGTACGATTAAGGCACAATTATAGATCTTTGCAAAGCTTTAAGCGCCGTGCAAAAACAACGTCTTAAACCGAATGGCAATAAAGACATTGGGAAGAGTTTGTGATTGCTTCCCCAGTGGGAGCCATACTGACTGTCCTCAAGCCATTAGCGTCTTTATCCAAAAAATAAGAACAGTTACTGGCATTTTGCTTCCTCAGACAGCTGACGTGGTCCTCTGGTCTAGTTTAAGGAAAAACAAAGAAGGGAAAGAAACTTAATCCAAAAACTGGAGTAAGAAACCTGAAAGGTTAATATGCATTTAAAGGGTCAAACATTAAAAACAAAGTTTAAAATAAATCATAAACCAACATACATGTATTTATTGTAGAAAGCTAAAACCATTTAAGGGCCCATCAGAAGCCTCTATCCTATGTACAATCATAAAACCACAATGGGAAGCCGCTCAACTTGACCTGACATGTTTCAACCTAGACTGGTCTTCTTCAGAGGTTAGAAAGATAAGTACACATATTGACTCATAATACAGAATAGAATAAAACAATAGAACAATGCTGGACCACAAGGAACTTTGATGGACAAGGCTTAGAGATATTCTCGAGGCCTCTTATTCTACAGCCTTATGTCTTAATCAAGGGCATACATATTGCATCCAGTGTCTTATTGTACACCACATGGTCCAGAACTGATAAGGATAGGTGTAAGGTCAGAGCCTATGTGCCAAGAGTTATCTGGTCTAGTTTGCCATCATGAACCAGGTCTGGGTTGGGGGTGGAGCCTGTGGAAGGCAGGATTTAGGTAGGGTAAGGACTTCTGCCACATATAATGTCATAGAGTCAGGGCTGGGCCTGCCACTAGGCAAACTAGCATGCATATGTATTTTATCATTCTGTGCATAAAAGTATTAAGAGTTTTAACAAAGATGCGTGTGTAATATTTGTTCATGTCATGCTCTCAAACATCTGATGTTTGTTCCATGTGGCTCTTACATTAAGCAATCTTGGCCACCCGTTTCAGACCAACACGGCTACCTACCGGAATGTATCTTCATTGTTTTAACATTATAGTTAAATAGCCTTGGGTGTTCTGTAATAGTTAGTAAACCAAATAAATGGTATCTGCTTATAAAACAAAATGGGTAATACACATATATGTAAGATTCTGGTCCAGATGGTGGCATGCAGGGCCAGCCCTAGACTGTCTGGCACCCTTGTAGGGTTGCCAAGTCCCCAGCATTCTGGAGTGGGGGACTTTCACGCACGCACAGAGCACGCATGTGACGCTATGGCATCACTCGTAAGTGATGTCATCGCTCTGGCGATGTTGTGTACAGCGGCTCTAGCCGCTTCCAGGAAAACTCCACGGTTTTCCCGGACGCTCTAGCCATTTGGAAGGGAAAAACTCATTGTACCATAGATTTTTCCCTCCCAGATGGCTAGAGCGTCTGGGAAAACCATAGAGTTTTCTCGGAAATGCCTAGAGCGGCCGCTGCGCAATATCACCTATGTGATGATGTCACTTCCAGGAGACGTCATCATGCCAGCGACGTAGGGGTAGGTTCCCCCCGCCTAGTCTGGGGGCTTGGCAGACCTACACCCTAGTCAAGGCTAACTTTTGGTGCCCCCCACATTCATAACATTACCAAGTCACATGGGGGGCACCCACTTTGGTGACCCTGGAAGACCCTCTCGGCTTGACTTCGCGAACGAAGATTTAAGAAAGGTGTAGTAGTCCACGTCTGCTGCAGGCTCGCTGGTGGCTGACAAGACCAATGCGGGACAGGCAGGTCCGGCCACAGTGGCTGCAGGGAAAAGTCTGATTTGGGGTTGGTGCTGTAGCAGTGCGATTCTTCCTCAATCTCCTTTTGTCCTCAAGACCAGCTATGTGTGCGTTCTCAAAGGAAGAGACAGCCTGGCGGATGGTGTGCCTCCATGCTTTGCGATCTGAGGCTAGGTCAGACCACTGGTGATGGTTGATACAACAGGTACCAAGGGATTTCTTCAAGGAGTCCTTGTACCTCTTCTTTGGTGCCCCTCTATTTCGATGGCCGGTGGAAAGTTCGCCATACAGGGCAATCTTGGGAAGGCAGTGGTTTTCCATCCTGGAAATATGCCCTGCCCAGCAGTTCAGCTACCTGGGGTGCATCATCTCCTCAGATGCCAAGATCAACAAGGGGATTAACAATAGGCTGGCAAAGGCAAACAGTGCATTTGGCCGACTGCATAAAAGAGTGTGGAGCAACAAGCATCTGAAAAAAGGCACAAAGATCAATGTTTACAAAGTGGTTGTGATGACAACCCTCATCTATGGCTCCGAATCATGGGTTTTATACCGTCATCACCTGCGACTCCTTGAGTGCTTTCATCAGCGCTGCCTTCGCACCATCCTCAACATCCACTGGAGTGACTTTGTGACCAACACTGAAGTCCTCAAGCGGGCGGAGGTTACAAGCATCGAGGCACTGCTGTTGAAGACGCAGCTGCGCTCCCCAGAAGACCAGCACCCTAGCAATTGCCAGGTTTGCCTAGCAGAAGGGATGGCCCCTGCCCGGGAGATACCAATGCCCGCGGCAAAACAAAAACAAACAAACAAAACAACACCCTCAGCTGATTAATACTCCTCCCATTACGATAAAAATAGCAGGCAAATGAGTGTCTTTTATGAATGCAGCAATATTTAAGGCATGAGATGTGTCACTCCTTGCTCTGCCTTCCTCCTGGTAGGATTGAGCTTAATTGCAAGGTGTCACTATGTAGCCACACATGCAAGGTTTTTCAAAGGTTTTGATTAAAAACGCCGTGACAGATTTCACTTATCTCCGTAATAGCCTTCACAGATTTATGCACAAGGCCTGGTGTGATTTCAAGGTACAGTAGGTCGCTCTAGCACGAACACAAATCTTGTTTGCCTTATGAACCAGAGACATTAGATATAAAAGTTCTGATGGGGAATAAATAACGCGGAATGCTTTGATGACATTTTTTTACAGGGTCACTTTTCTGCTCCACAAGTATAATAGCTATTGCATGCCATTTCCCTTTTTAAAAAGCATTAAAGGTAATATTTACTGACCGGCTACTCCTGTGCTTATACGTTATAGCTCGGTGCGTGAAGAAAACCTCGAATGGAGTTCATTCTTATGCCGTATCAGTGGTCAGGATCACCCTTAATGTTTTCATTCATTTCAAATAATAAATCGACAAAGATTCTGGGAAAACGCTATCATTTTTTTTACATGCCACTTGGGTGAAAAAGCAGAACTTTTAAGGGCCTGGTGAAGAAGTCTAGGATCTGGGATTTTATTGTTGATGGGGGGTGAAGTAGGGAGAAGGACTGCCAAAAACGCCCCCCCCCCATTTGCCCCCAAACATTCTGAACAGGGATGCAATTCCAGCAGGAGCTCCTTTGCATATTAGGCCACATCCCCTGATTCAGCCAATCCTCCAGGAGCTTACAAAAAAGAGCCTTGGGGGATTGGCTACATCAGGGGTGTGTGGCCTAATATGCAAAGGAGCTCCTGCTAGAATTCCACCCTGATTCTGAATATCCCTGAGAATTTATAGACAATGGTTATACTGATCAGCTTACTGACAGTAAGCGGGCCGGATCTATCAGTACACATCCTGCTTTATGTGCTAGGAACAGTAATCCTAACCTCCCCTAGCAAATTATTGAGTCTCCTTAGCAGGGCTTTTTTTATAGCAGGGACTCCTTTGCACATTAGGCCATACACCCCTGATATAGCCAATCCTCCAAGAGCTTACAGGGCTCTTTTTACAGGGTCTACTGTAAGCTCTTGGAGGATTGGCCATATTAGGGAGGTGTGGCCTAATATGCAAAGGAGTTCCTGCTACCCAAAAAGTCACAACGGAGAAAGCATGTGTACAGGTAGTTGCTGATTTTGCCCATTTGCAGGCTGGCACCTGCAGAAGTCCTTGTTGTGGCCTGGCTTTAGGTATTGCTGGAGACAATAGGCAAAGGCCTCCTGCTATAGCCAGAGATGTCTGGCAACCCTAGGGCCAGGTAAGGGTCCCCCCCCCCCCCAGTTAGTTGGCATCTTTCCTGGCCTCTCAGAACTCTGGCACAAGTATTACTATAAAATCAGAAGTCAGCCTTTTCATTGCTTTAATTTCAGCCCTGCTTCCCTGAGTCCCAGGCTGTATGTATAATCCACGATTATCATTTAAAACGATTCCACCAAACCCGCCAAGAAATTTGGACAAGCGCTCGCTCTTGGGTATACGAGGGGACACTTCCTAGCCTTGCTAAGAGACCTTCGGCTAAGCAGCAAAGGCAAGCCGTAACTATTTTCATAACACTGCCATTAGAAGGACACATGAGGGGCCTGTTTAAAAGTCATTTGTCGTACCCGAAAAAATCAATAATTCAGCGCTGAGGAGGCCAAAAGCACCGGTAGGCGAGCCCACAGAGCCAGGTGAAGGTAATGAAAGAACTCTGCCTTGAGTTAATTAAAATAATCACGCAATCCAAGTGTGCTGAATCAAGGGTTTTGAACACATAAGCAGGACTCATTTATCTTCCTCTTTCCATTTGGAATTCCCATTACAACAGACAGTACAATTCTATTATGTTCCCTTCTCCTTGCTGTAGATCATCGGATCATAATTAAGAATTAAGCATTCCCCAAAGTGGTAAAAAAATAAAAAGGGCGTGACAAGCTTCCTCTAACGCATCGCTTTTTGATGACCAAATTCAGCAACCAATTAAAGAAAAATTATAAGCAAGGCCGTGGAATTCGACTGGTGATTTTTCTGCTAATGGAGGAGGCGGGATAACTTCTACCAGTTCTCCCTTTCTGCTGCACCCCCCATCCCCGTTTGTCTCCCATGGTGTTCTTCAAAGTCTCCTGACCCCCCCCCCCCCGTGAAGCTAATGGAACAGAAGGGAGGAAAGCAGGTAGGTTTTCCAGAGCTGGACTGGAAAAAACCTGCAGATTTTTTTTGGGGGGGGCGGTGGAAGGTGGAGTTTAAGGAGGCAAGAGACTTCAACGTGGTATAATTTCATAGAGTCCATCTTCCAAAACAGCCATATTCTCCATTCTGTGGGTCCTGTCCACTACATAACTTCCTTGTACCTTTGGAGAACATTGGAGCTTTGATCTAGCTATATTGCCACGTCCACCGAAGAATTTATTGAAAGTACAGCAGCTTCGACAGATGAAGTAAGACGTCTTCAAAGCAAATGGGATATTAAGTACAGACCTTGTGGTCTGTCGGACTCTCCGGTGTGTCTTTTTGGGTTAGGGATATGAATGTGTGTGTATTTACCAAAAAAATTCATATAGGAAAATTGGATGATAATTTTCTCCTTTTGTAACAGTATAAACGCGAAGAGAAAATCATTACAATAAATATTGACTGAATGAAATATGATATTAAGTAACGCTTCTGAAAATCCATGTGAATTGTTCAATAACTCCTTGTGACAGGTGTTTCCTCTTTATATATTCTCCAGAGGAACTGATCTCAGTTGCCCACAGGCCAATCGCTTCCACCTGCCTCTCCTTGGCACAGCAGCCTTCCAGAGCCTTACCAGAGCATCCTAAGTAAAGCGGACCTGCCTGCCACCAAGCTTGTGCCAGTGGACTCTTTCTTGCCAGAGCCACTGCCTCACTGTGACAGCTGAGTCTCTCTGCCCCGGCTCCTCCTCTTCCCACCACTGCTGATGTGGAGCAGAGTCACATACCTGGCTTGCTAGAGCTCGGCAAGCGAGCAGCAGGCTGTCCCTTGCAGTGGGAGGGTCGCACTGTGCTGTACAACCACAACACCAGCAAGAACACAGACACCGGTGACCTATGACGCCTTCAACTAGTGCCTTCGGGTGGTGGAGAAGAAGGGGCTGCTGCCCTGAGGAGACTCCTAGCCGCCACCTTCATTGTCGTCCCTTCAGCCCTTCGCTTGGACTTCTTTTCCCTAGCAAGCGGAGGGAGTTTCAGGGTTCAGACAGAGAAGGAAAGGTGAGCAAGTTTCCTCTGGATGAGGTGAGGCCACCGCTATCTGCCCTGTGAGGGAAAAGAAAGTGGGTGTGAGGGAGGAACACATAAGCCAGATTCATTTTTGGCCCTGTGGCCCCCTCACCTAAAATTTTATCCCCTGAGGGCCCCCCCCCCACTTAAAATTTTCTGGCTATGGACCTGGTTGCTCGGAGATCAGTTGTAATCTCAGGAGATTTCCAACTTTCTACTGATGAAAGTGCCTTGCAAGAGCAGGAAATTGAGTTTGGATCCAACCCTGCAATTATGACACATTTTTTGTTATGAAAGTAGGATGTAAATATTTCCAGCGGTTCCAATTGTTCTTATAGAAGGGGTTTGCCCCATTCTACCCTCTAGCCTGATCCAAGGCCAATATACACATAATGGCTCATATTCTATGGTCTGTTTCCAAAGCCAAAAGGACACTTCCATTGGCAGAAGAGGGGGCCAATTTCTGCTGATTGCTCATCTCCCCGAAGCCCCCCAAGTTTCCCCTCATTCTGCTCATGACCATAGGAAGAGAAGACAGAAAATGGAAGGTCCTGTTCTTCAAACTCCTCTGTGCTTATTGAAAAAGAAGAAGAAGATATTGGATTTATATCCCGCCCTCCACTCCAAAGAGTCTCAGAGCGGCTCACAATCTCCTTTACCTTCCTCCCCCACAACAGTCACCCTGTGAGGTGGGTGGGGCTGGAGAGGGCTCTCACAGCAGCTGCCCTTTCAAGGACAACCTCTGCCAGAGCTATGGCGGACCCAAGGCCATGCTAGCAGGTGCAAGTGGAGGAGTGGGGAATCAAACCCGGTTCTCCCAGATAAGAGTCCGCACACTTAACCACTACACCAAACCGGCTCTCCGGTTATGCATCACTGGAGAAAAGATGCATTTTCAGTGACTTCTAACACCTCAAGAAAACATGAATGGACTTGTTCTGTGAATTCCACATGCTTCCATCAAGAATATCTCATCTGAGAAATAAGTCACCAGGTTTCCAGATCATGACTCATGACTGGAGATTAGTTGTAGTTCTGGGAGAACTCCAAGCCCTATTTGGAGATTAGTGACCTTAATTGGAACTCACAGACTTGTTCTGCTAGGGGAACAAGCCTTTCCCTGCTGCAATATGCTTCTATAATAATAATAATATTAATAATTAATAATAATAATTTTTTATTTCTATCCCGCTCTCCCCGCCGGAGCGGGCTCAGGGCGGCTCACAACATAAAATAAACATTACATCGGTTTTACATTATAAAACATGGTTAAAACAGTTATAAATTATTAAAATTAACATAACATAACAATGTGGCGTTATAAACATTAGATTTGGTAGACTTCTAAAAAGGACATTAAAACATTTCCAGCAGCATGCCTAGCTTTGTCATTGATTCTGTCACTAGTTGAAGGCCATCCTGAAAAGGTGGGTCTTACAGGCCCTACGAAATTGATCTAAACTTCTTAGGGCCCTCACTTCCTCAGGAAGTTGGTTCCATAGTAGTGGAGCAGTGACAGAGAAGGCCCGATCCCGGGTGGCCTTCAGTCTGGCCTCCCTTGGCCCAGGGATATTCAACTGGTTTTTCCCAGATGACCTCAGTGCCCTCTGGGGCTCGTATGGGGAGAGACGGTCCCTCAGGTAGGTAGGTCCTCGGCCATATAGGGCTTTAAAGGTAATAACCAGCACTTTGTAGCGAACTCAGTATACCACTGGCAGCCAGTGCAGCCCGCGCAGCCCCGGCTGTATGTGCTCCCATCTTGGGAGCCCCAGCAACAGCCTAGCCGCCGCGTTCTGCACCAGCTGCAGCCGCCGAGTTCGGCACAAGGGCAGCCCCATGTAGAGGGCGTTGCAGTAGTCCAGTCTCGAGGTGACTGTAGCATGGATCACCATTGCTAGGTCACGGCGCTCCAGGAAGGGGGCCAACTGCTTCGCCCGTCGAAGATGAAAGAACGCGGACTTGGCAGCGGCCGCTATCTGTGCCTCCATTGATAATGAAGGCTCCAGAAGAACCCCCAGGCTCCTGACCTTATGTGCCGCTTTAAGCTGCACACCGTCAAGAACCGGCAAGGGGATTTCCCTTCCCAGGGCACCGCGACCCAAGCAAAGGACCTCTGTCTTCGTTGGATTCAACTTCAGCCCGCTTAGTCTGAGCCAACCTGCCACGGCTTGCAATGCTAGGTCCAGGCTTTCTGGGACGGAGCCAGGCCGGCCATCCATTAGTAGATAGAGCTGGGTGTCATCAGCATATTGATGGCACCCAAGCCCAAACCTCCGGGCAATCTGGGCAAGGGGGCGCATATAGATGTTAAACAACATCGGGGAGAGAACTGCCCCTTGTGGCACCCCGCATACTAGTGGGTGCCTCCGGGACCGTTCCCCCCCAATGGCCACCCTTTGTCCCCGTCCTTCGAGGAAGGAGGAAAGCCACTGTAAGGCCAATCCCCCAATCCCCGTGTCGGCGAGCCGGCGGGCCAGTAGCTGGTGATCGACCGTATCAAATGCGACCGACAGGTCCAACAATATCAGCACCGCCACGCCGCCTCGGTCCAGATGCCGCTGGAGGTCATCCACCAAGGCGACCAGCACTGTCTCCGTCCCATAACCAGGACGAAAGCCGGACTGGTGAGGGTCTAAGGCGGAAGTGTCATCCAAAAAGCTCTGCAACTGTAACGCCACTGCCCTCTCTATGACCTTACCTAAAAATGGTAGGTTGGAGACCGGTCGATAGTTTGCCAATTCGGCCGGATCTGCTGTACTCTTTTTTAGGAGAGGGCGGACCATGGCCTCTTTCAAAGATGTTGGAAATTGCCCTTCCAAGAGGGATCTATTTACGATATCCCGTATAGGATATCTAAGCTCCCTCTGGCAGGATTTAATTAGCCAGGAGGGGCATGGGTCAAGGTCGCAAGTTGTAGGGCGTACAGTTGAGAGGACTTCGTTGACTTCCCCAAGACTAAGCGCGTCAAAGTGATCCAAGATAACATCAGGAGACAGGCACGGAGCCCCGGGTTCATCTACTGCATTCAATGTGGCAGAAAAGTCCTGGCGGAGTGACGAGATTTTATCTGCAAAAAATCTGAAGATCTTGGGTTATGGAAAAGCTTCTTCCACAAGAGGAAGGTCTTTCTGCTAGTGGAACAGATCAACGATGTCCAATCAAATGCCATCAACTCATGTTAATTTCAATGTACTGGGTGGGATGAAGCCATCTCACTATATTCTTCTCCTTACCATAGCCCTCACCTTTCAGGGCTTTTGTCTGGGCAGATTCCATGATCGGGGCAGATTTCATGATAATTTGAAGGTTGAGGGAACCTGCATCCCTTTTCACTCTTGGGGGGGGGGGGAGACTTGTTGGAGCCAATCCATTATGAAATGTTCATAATGGAAATGTCCAAATGGATCTTCATTCTTCAATTTGCAAACCTAAATGAGACAAGGTACAAGCTACTGGGGTCAAGGTAAAGCAGTGTCTAGGGATGATAGAGTCTCTGCTATTTTGCTTCTTTTTGTGATAGTTTATATTATTGCCAATAGTTTTTGTTTTCTGTGTTTCGTTCTTCATCCTGTTGATTTGCAAAGAGTGTACATTTCCTGTAAAATGTGTGCCTTTTTTCAATGTGTCAATTAATTAGTATTATATTCTCTCTCTCTTATAGAATATTGATTTATTGACACATAATTAATGCTGGAAAAATGCAAACATTCTTTTACATTTCACAGGCAATTTTCAGAGCAAAGAAACAAAAATTGTATGGTTTTCCCCCTCAAAAATCCACAGGTTCAATTTCCGTAAGAGAGTAGAACTGAAATGGGGATTTTTCAGGTTAAAACAGAATGAAAAATCAAAATTGTCCCTCTTCTGAATCTAGACCTTGAGGATATAACTGAGAATAAGTGTTTGCGTGAGCAGCTGGTACAAATAATTTTTCCTGGATCTTTCTAGAAAGTTTTTTTTGGGGGGAGAGGGGGAGACCCATAATGTCCTGTTTAGCCATAAGTATGTATAAGAACTTTTGTTGCTGTCACAATATAGCATTCTCTTTCCCCTTGTAGCTCAAAATATATCATATACATATATCCCATATTTCTCAAAGTTATGTTGGCAATGAGATGGAAGCTGTTGTATAATTTAGTCGGTTCTTGCAGAGGTTTTTGTGCTATTAATTAGACCACGTCCAATTTTCACAGAGACTCTGACATTTATGTGAACAGTTTGTCATCTTTGAGGGTCCCACTGGAACCACTCCAGGTTGTACATGCAAGTTTCCCCCCGCCCTTAAAGGCTCCTCATTATGTAAACTGTATGCTTGGTTTTCATGACATTATCTTGCAGGGGGCTCATTGCAAATGCTCACAGCACTTTCCTATGTTGCAATGACCATCATTGGAAAGTTGGTCTTTAAAGTTCCTTCAAGCAACTTTGCCTACGAACGTAAGAGAAGCCATGTTGGATCAAGCCAATGGCCCAGTCCTACGATCTGTCACACAGTGGCCAAAATAACCAGGTTCCATCAGGAGGTCCACCAGTGGGGCCAGGACACCAGAAACCCTCCTGCTGTGCCCACGCAAACACCAAGAATACAGAGCATCACTGCCCCAGACAGAGTTCCATCAATACCTTGTGGCTAATGACCACTGATGGACCTTTGCTCCAGATGTTAACCAGAGAGTTCATCATTAAAAAAGAACCCCTTAACAGAGCTTTAAGAAAACGAGGAAGCTAAAAGATAGTGGGCTTCAGAAGGCGAATCCCCTGATCCTGACCCTGACCAAATGTCCACAGGAGCTGCTGTCTCAGAGGAACAGGGATGGAGTGCCCATTGAATTTACAGGGAATTGTCCTGATGGGCCACTGTCCTACAGGGCCACTGGTGGCCTGGAGCAAGCATAACCAAGCCCCTTCAGGGCCACTTGGTCCAGATCCACCAGTAGAGTCGCCACTGGCAGGTGACTGGTGGGTAGGGTTGCTAGCTCCAGGTTGGGAAACTCCTGGAGATTTGGATCAGGCCAATGGCCCATCCAGTCCAACACTCTGTCACACAGTGGCCAAAATAACCAGGTGCCATCAGGAGGTCCACCAGTGGGGCCAGGACTCCAGAAGCCCTCCCATTGTGTCCTCCCAAGCAAGTATAACCAAGCCCCAGCAACTCTGTGTGAGCCTTCAGGGCCACTTGGTCCAGATCCAGCAGTAGAGTTGCCACTGGCAGGTGACTGGAGGGTAGGGTTGCCAGATTCAGGTTGGGAAATTCCTGGAGGTTTGGGGATGGAGCCCGGGGAGGACAGGGACCTCTGTGGGGCACAACGACACAATGCGATGTTCCCTTTTGCTTGCAAATCAGGAATAGGGTATTCACTGGCTGGGTGCAGACTGGCAGCTTGAGGTGACACAGGGATGGCCCTTAGGGGGATTAAAAAATCCAGATGCGAACCTCTGGAGAGCGTCCCTCTCCTGTACTAACCCTGTCCCCTAGTGTCGTAAAATCGGCCAAAAAAGCTACCACGTCCTAAGTGGTAGCAAAGCACCAGGGCTATTCCCTGTTGTCTTTCCCAGCCGTCTGAACCGCCGGGGAGGCCCTGAGAAGTGCTGCTCAAGCACTTGAGCAGTCTGACCACTCCTTGGGGCGTGTGTGGCCCGTCCTTGTCCCAGCAGTGGGCTGTGCATGGTCTGACCGCCCCCGGGGTGCTTCTTTTTCTGACAACTTACTTCAGGACAGGAGACTGCTGCCCCAGGCTGCCTGTCTGGACCCAGGCACTTTTAAGTTTGCACAGGGGAGATGGGCATGTTCCAAGTGACATCCATTTATTAGCAAAAAAATTGAGGGATCAGAGCCATTGGTTTCAGGGCAAGAGAGGTTATGCAGTCTACAATTCTAGCTTATAAACACAACTAAGGAACAGGGACTCCATCCATTGAGACTAAACAATGCGGACTAATATTTGAAGGAGAACAGACTGTCCATGGTAACATATAAAATGTTTGCACCACAGATTTTGCAAAATCTCAGCCGTCTCCTCTCCATGCTAAACATGCCCAGCTCCTTCAACCTTTCTTCATAGGGCTTGGTCAGAACCATTCGTTCACTCCTAACTTCCCTCCTGTCCCTGTGATCGTTTAGTAGGTTTTTTAATCAAATATTAGTCTCAGTTTGCTCCTGGCTTAATTGAATATCACTTGATGTGTTTTTTACTTCCTTCGTGTCGAAGACTTAGAAAATTTCATTTGCTTGTAAATGCTTGGGTTTCCTTGAGCCTCTCATGGGGAGCTGTATGGCTTCCCTCTCTAAATTCTAATCTTGCTCCTTTTGTTTGGCTGGCTCAAGTGTTCACACATGGATGTTTGTGGGTCCAGATTGCAAGTATTTTAACCAAGGTTTTTATTTTATTTTATTTTTTAGCAGGAACACAGTTCCGGCTGGCTTGGCACCAGGAGGTGTGGCCTAATATGCTAATGAGCTCCTGCTGGTTTTGACCACAAAAAGCCCCGCGTTTAACAATGGTGCCATCAGTGGGTGGGGCCTAATATGCTAACGAGTCCCTGCTGGGGTTACAAAGAAAGCCCTGATTTTAACCATTCCTGCATTACTGGCTGCCCAAGAAAGCCCCTTTAAATAACTGAGCTGTCCAGAGCAAATTGCTCCCACAGCTCAGCTGTTCTGAGCCTGAAACAGCTGAGTGTCAAGCCCGACTATTTTGATATAAGATGGCTGAACCAATGTCAAATCAATGCTCTGGTCCTTCTCCATTTTTTACAGTCTAAACACACGTCCGCCTTGCCATTTGGAAAAGAATGTTTATGTTACTGGGAAAGGCATGCTATGTCTGAAGAGTGCACTCCCTAATTTTCACAGGCTTCCTTTCACAGCTCCTTATCAGTTTGAGATGTAGTGTTAGAATATTTTTGTAGTGCAGAAGAAAGTTACTGCTGTACCCTTTGAACTTTAGGTTTGAATGAAGCGCTTTTTGCAATGGTTTATGATACCCTATATAACACCATGTAACCTCTGGTATCTCAGTCTTTCCAAGGAGCACCTCTGAATTCCTAAATAAACCAGTCTATTTGAAAGAGAACAAAGGACTTCTTGCGGTCTTATTTGGAATACTGTGTACAATTCTGGTCGCCGCACCTCAAAAAGGATATTATAGCATTGGGAAAAGTCCAGAAAAGGGCAACTGGAATGATTAAAGGTTTGGAACACTTTCCCTACGAAGAAAGGTTAAAACGCTTGGGGCTCTTTAGCTTGGAGAAATGTCGACTGCAGGGTGACATGAGAGAGGTTTACAGGATTATGCATGGGATGGAGGAAGTTGAGAAAGAAGTACTTTTCTCCCTTTCTCACAATACAAGAACTCGTGGGCATTCAATGAAATTGCTGAGCAGTCAGGTTAAAATGGATAAAAGGAAGTACTTCTTCACCCAAAGGGTGATTGACATGTGGAATTCACTGCCACAGGAGGTGGTGGCGACTACAAACATAGCCAGCTTTAAGAAGGGATTGGATAAAAATATGAAGCAGAGGTCCATTAGTGGCTATTAGCCGCAGTATATATATATATATGTGTGTGTGTGTGTGTGTGTGTGTGTACACATACATATTTTGGCCACTGTGTGACACAGAGTGTTGGACTGGATGGGCCACTGGCCTGATCCAACATGGCTTCTCTGATGTTCTTATGTTCTTGTTATTGGGAATATCAGGGCTTGATAGTTTGCTCCCCACTGCTCCTCAGAAGGGGGGGGTGCCGAATTCCACCCTGAGCTGCGGAAGCAGCTGCCCCGTTCCCCGGCAGCTCAACTGTTTCTGATCTTTTGGCAGCTTTCATGGGTCGGAAGCTCTTGCTCCCCACGAACCTCCCTGAACTGCCTTAAAAATGGTGATTTGTGGCCAGAGTGCTATTCACAAAATTCAGTTTGCAAACCACATATTGGCCAAAATTCATCACAACCAAAGGTCCATGAGATGGTTCACGCCTATCCTTATTTAGGGCTGCTAACCTCCAGATCATACCTGGCAATCCCCAGCTATTACAACTGATTCCCAGACTACAGAAATCAGTTTCCCTGGAGAAAATGGTTGCTTTGGAGGGGGGGGGAGTGGACTGTATGGCATTGTACTTTACTAAGGTCCCTCCCCTCCCCAAATCTTGCTCTCTTCAGACTCCACCCTCAAATTACTTTATGATTAGTTTCTGAGCTTAATGCTGTAACTGATTTTATTATTATTTTAGCTGTTTAAGAACATAAGAGAAGCCATGTTGGATCAGGCCAATGGCCCATCCAGTCCAACACTCTGGGTCACACAGGGGCCAAAAATTTAGATAGATAGATAGATAGATAGATAGATAGATAGATAGATAGATAGATAGATAGATAGATAGATAGATAGATAGATAGATAGATAGATAGACAGACAGACAGACAGACAGACAGACAGACACTGCTCCATATTTTTATCTAACCCCCTCTTGAAGCTGGCTATGCTTGTAGCCGCCACCACCTCCTGTGGCAGTGAATTCCACATGTGAATCACCCTTTGGGTGAAGAAGTACTTCCTTTTATCCGTTCTAACCCGACTGCTCAGCAATTTCATTGAATGCCCCCGAGTTCTTGTATTGTGAGAAAGGAAGAAAAGGACTTCTTTCTCTACCTTCTCCATCCCATGCATAATCTGGTAAACCTCTATCATGTCACCCCGCAGTCGATGTTTCTCCAATTAATTTTTTTTAAATTGTTTAATTATCATATATTTGATGTACTCCGCTCTAAGCCCCCATGGGGGTATGGGTGGAATCATCATCATCGTCATAACAACAACAACAACAACAATCTCCAGCAGGTTTTTTTGGTAGCAAGAATTCCTTTGCATATTAGGCCACACACCCTGTTTTAGCCAATCATCCTGGAGCTTCAAGTAGGCCCTGTACAGATCCTTATAAGCTCTTGGCTACATCACGGGGTGTGGCCAAATATGCAAAGGAGTTCCTGCTGCAACCCCCACCCCACCCCGATCTCCAGGTATTTCCCAACCCAGAGCTGACAACCATCTCCATGGTTGCAGTAATATTTAGTTCTTGCCTTTAAGAGTTAGAAGTGAAGTTCTTTCATGACGGTATGCTTTGTATTTACACTGGATTCTATTGTAGACTGGGCACTTTTTCTTTCCTTGTGTGAGCCTGGGGTGATTTCAAATGTATCCTGCCTGCTCTTTCAATCTCAAAACCCTATTTTGATTTCCCTTCTCTCTTGCATGAATGAAAACCATGATTCTTTTCAAAGTTTCCTGTTTCCTCATGGGCGTTCTCACAAAATCGTGCACTTCCCCCAACATTAATTCAGTTCATCCATAAATCACCATAATTTATGTGCTCCGTATATAAATGTCTTACACTGTAATATAAATTGTGGTATCTTTTGCATCTATAAATGATACAGTAGGCATGCACAACACAACTGGCTCTACAAACACAGTTGTAAAAACCCCCCAGAAAACTATAAATGATTACCAAAAAATCAAACAGATATAAAAAGATGCTAAATCATGGAGTTGGAAGAGACCTCCAGAGTCATCTAGTCCAATCCCCTGCACAATGCAGGCAACTCACAAACACCTCCCCTAAATTCACAGGATCCTCATCACTGCCAGATGGCCATCTAGCCTCTGTTGAAAAACCTCCAAGGAAGGAGAGCCCACCACCTCCTGAGGAAGCCTGTTTCACTGAGGAATCGCTCTAACAGTCAGGAAGGTCTTCCTAATGTTGAGCTGGAAACTTTTTTGATTTAATTTCAATCCATTGGTTCTGGTCCTACCTTCTGAGGCCACAGAAAACAATTCCACGCCATCCTCGAGATGACAGCCCTTCAAGCACTTGAAGATGGTGATCCTATCACCTCTCAGCCGCCTCCTCTCCAGGCTAAACATGCTCAGCTCCTTCAGCCTTTCTTTTTTTTTTTTTTTCCAAACAATTTTTATTTTGAATATAATGTTTGTAAACAGCGAATAACATTGTTACAGTAATGTCATGGTTTTCATTCTACATACATACCGTTATATAAAATAAAGTTGTACAGCAATAAAGTGATCACGAGAAAAGAATACTCTTGTGGATAACCCGTTGGTTAAGTGAGGAAGAGAGAGTGGTGTCCACCTCTACCTTATCCAGAATTGGGTACCATTTTGCATAGAAATCGTTGGCTGCCTTTATCGGATCTATGGTGTCTATGTTGGCTGTGATTTTTTCCATCGTGATAAAGTCCCAGATTTTGAGGATCCAATTATCTATGGACAGATTGAGCTTAGATTTCCAGTTCAGGGCTATTATGTTTTTAGCTGCAGTTATAAGCGAGATAATAAGGGATAGTTTAGAGCTTGTAGCCTTTACTGAGTGCCAATCGTTTAGAATGATGGTCTCAACTTGTCTTGGGATTGTAGTTCCGGAAATTTTTTCTACCTGGGTAATAACCTTTTGCCAAAAAGAGTTGACAATCGGACAGTCCCACCAACAGTGTAGTGATGAGGCTTGCATGCCACAATTACGCCAACAAAGTGGGGAGTAGTTATTGTCAATACTGGCGAAGTGCAAAGGGGTGCGGTACCATCTTGACATAATTTTGTAGTTCTGTTGAAAAGTTGCTATTGATTTGGTCTTGCAGACTTCTGAGTCCCATATGGCTTCCCATTGTGTGTTGGTAAGTGTGAGTTTGCATTCTTTGTGCCATTTTTCGCAGTAGGATGGTAGACTGCTACAGACCTGCTGTATTAGAATGCGGTAGATTTTAGAGATAAGGCCCTTAGTTTTTAGAGAGGGTTGAGAAATCAGATATTCAAAGTCCGTTTTGGGCCTAGTGGTAGCCAATTTTGAGAAAGAGCTGTTAAGGAAGTGGCAGATTTGTAAGTATTCAAACCAGGGGATCTTAACGGTTGTGGATTCCTCTAACTGAGCTTTCGTTTTTATTCTGTTTTTGCTGAAGAGTTGAAATAGAAAGACCGTTGAAGCAGATTCCCAAGAGCAGAATGAGGGAAACTGGAGAGCTGGGGGGAACCAAGGCTGTTTTAGAAATGAGGAGAGAATAGATAGGTCCGGGGCCAGGTCCTTCCGGACCTGGTCCCAAATTGTGATTAAAGCCTGACTAAAAGTATTGAGAATAGTCCAAGAAGGGCGGTCTTTTTTCTTTAGCCATAGAAATTCATGGTATTTGTAAGGGGATATGTGAGTCTCCTCTATGAAGACCCATGCTGGGCACGGTCTTATGTATAGTATATTGACCATGGACGATACTACAGAGGCTTTATAGTAGAGGTACAGGTCCGGGAAGGCTACTCCTCCTTTGTTTTTGGGTCTTCTGATTGTGGTAAAGCGGGTTCTGGGAGGTTTATTGCCCCATATAAAATTTGTCAGTAGGGCCTGCCACTTCTTGAATAGTGTTGCTGGAATGTTAATGGGGAGGGCTCGAAATAGGTAGAGGTATTTTGGAAAAATAAATGACTTAATTGTGTTAATCCGTTCTATCCACGACAGAGCTAGGGGGTTCCATGATTGTAGAGCTGTTGTTGTTTGTTGGTGTACTGCTGAGTAGTTTAATTTGAGAAGGTCTTTGAGGTCGACCGGGATCTTTACTCCTAAGTAGGACCAGGATGAGTTAACCCATTGGTAAGGGTACAAGGCTTTAATTGATGATTGGGTATCAGAGGAGATATTTATTGGGAAAATGAGGGATTTAGATAGGTTAGTAGATAGCCCTGAGTACCTTCCAAATTCCAGGAGAAAGGGAGACAGTACCGCCAAGGATTCCAAAGGGTTTTTAGGTAAAGGGCCATGTCGTCTGCAAATAAGCTGATTTTGTAGGTAGCGTTGTTAATGCTGATGCCTTGGATGGAGGAGGATTGCCTTATGTAGTTTGCTAGTGGTTCAATTGCTATAGCGAATAACAGTGGGGAAAGAGGGCACCCTTGGCGGGTCCCCCTAGAGAGGGAGAAGTCTGGGGTTGAAACCCCATTGATATGCAGCAGGGCTTTCGGGGAAGAGTAAAGAGACTCTATAGTTGATAAAAATTTAGGACCGAACCCCATTGTTTTCAACACTAGGAGTAAGTATGTGGGTTCCACACTATCAAAGGCTTTCTCAATGTCCAGAGCCAGAATACACGACTCGTAGGGTTGGAATTTGCCATATTGGATGATGTTAATGGTTTGGCGAATGTTATCTGTGATTTGACGTTTTGGGATAAAGCCTGTCTGGTCTTCATGAATGTATTGGCCAATGAAGGAGTTTAGACGGGCGGTTAGAATAGAAGTTAGAATTTTATAGTCGGTGTTGAGAAGGGAAATTGGGCGGAACGCTTTTGGGTCTTGTAGGTCCCTTTCCTTTTTAGGTATTAAAATTATTTTTGCTAGTTTCCAGCTTTCGGGGATTGTTCCGGAGTCCAGGACGTGGTTGCAGATTTCTGTGTAAGGTTTGAGAATGTTTTGAGAGAATTTCTTGTAGAACTCAGATTGGAAGCCATCCCTCCCTGGGGTCTTGTTGATTTTGGCGTTTTTAATTGCTGTTTGGACTTCCAACGGTGTAATTGGAGAGTCCATGCAGCCTTTCTTCATAGGACTTCGTCAGAACCATTCGTTCATTCTTAACTTCCCTCCTGTTCCTGTGATCGCTTAGTAGATTGTTTAACCAAATATTAGTTTCAGTTTGCTCCTGGATTAATTGAATATCACTTGATGTGCTTTTCACTTCCTTAGTGTCAAAGACTTAGAAAATTTCATTTGCTTGTAAATGCTTGGGTTTTCTTGAGCCTCTCATGTTTGGGACTCTCAATTGCAATTCCGGCTACATCATCAGACCATATGTTCTGAGGCTCTTGTTCAAATCTCTCTCTCTCTCTCTCTCTCTCTCTTCCTCCTCCTTTTACTTTTACAGGCAAATCTCATTACTCTCCTTTTTCATTTATTCCTCTTTTCCCATTTCCTGCAGAAACTCATTTTGCTGACAATTACCTCAGACCTCAAAGGCAAACAAGTAAAAACTTGTGAAACATGCTAAGAAGGTTTGTTATACCTAGAGGATAGTGGAATGGTGTCTGGGGGAAAAACAGCTCATTTTAACAGTTTTACTCATCTTCTTTAATATAGAGTTCAACTTTTATATATTCAAAAGAACCTCCCTTCCCTAAACTACAGAACTACCAGAAAATTCTCTCTCTATCAAGAACTTGTTCTTGCCATAAGATGATCTCAACTGATAACCATTGTAAATATACTTTTGCACACCTGCTTTTGCACTTTCTGCACTGCTGTGTCTGTATAACAAGGTTATAAGTATTCTTTTCTGCCCTGGTTATAATGAGGCCTGCCTGGGCATACGTTCCATTCCTTTTAGGAGAGTCGTATTTCTTCCCGCCAAAGCTTGCGCATCTTAATGCCTATGTAAATAACAATTACAATAAGGTATAAAGGAGGTCAGTTCTAACAAGACTAGTCTTTACTGTGACCTTGTAGTTCATTCAATAAAACCTAATTTGAATTTAATCAAAGAGGTTGAGTTAATGAGAACTGCACAGAACTTGACACTCTCCTTGTACAAACCCATGTGCTTCCTTAGACATTATTATTTTGATGGTCCTTTTATAGTTCATTCATCCTCATCTTAAAATCAAATCAAGCAAAACCACAGAGTTTCTGGTGATTCCTAGAGCTAGCCAATGCCACTGCTGGGTTTTCCCTATGAAGGTTGGGGTCTTAAATATTATACATAAATAGAGGTAGCATGATGTAAAGTGTGGTCTTTGCTCCAGCCCTCCACCTGTAGAGGCACTGTCATAATATGGCTTAAGCATACTTGCAGGATAACATTTTCTGTTGCCTTCTGCTTGCTCTGGAAACATTGCACATCATTTCTAGTGGTGCCAAGAGTCTCCTTGAGGATGCTTTGCAGCTTCTGTGTATAGTTGATGGCAGTCTGTGGGTTTTGAGGAACTGCATCCTCCTTACAAAGTCCTTGTGCTCTCCTTTCATACAAAAATTCAAATAGGCTGAAACCAGTGCTTTCTTGAGGCACCTCATGATAGAAGAACAGAAGATGTTGAAGATATGGGTCTTAGTCATTTAGGTGCACCACTCACATATGTTCTCACCATTCTCCAGAGCATAGCATTGAATCTTTCAGTAAGACCATTTGTCTCCAGATGGTATGGAGTTGGTAAGGAGAGGCTGTCAAATGCTTCATGCCACATAGGGTGAGATCACAAGAGAGATTTGGCCTGACCTAGCCACACTTCCTATCTGGATTCAATGTGCATGATCACATATGCACATCTGCCCCTGAGTCTTGTCTGTACCCACCTTGTCTTAGGATGGGCTGGAACTTCCTGGTAGCAAACCTCTAAAACACAGGTGTCAGACATGTGTCCCAGGGGCTGAATCAGATTCCCAGAGGGCTCCTATTAGGCCCCTGAGCAACTAGCTGTCAGCTGCTTCCCTCTCCCTCTCTGTTGCTTCCTTCTGCATCCCAGCTTGCTTTGCAAGGCTTGCTCAATTGCACAGGAGCTACAAAGCAAAACCTCTATTTTCTCCATTGGCTGAGGCTCCTCCCTTGGGGAAGGAGAACAGGGAGATGCAGAGCTCGTTTTTCCAGGCTCTCTCAATCACACAGCAGAGCTACTGAGCCAAGCCTCTCTTCCGTCTATTGGCTGAGGCTCCTCCCCCACCAGTCCCCTGAGGAAGGAAGGGAAGAGCCAGAGCTTCCTTTGCCCAGTTCCCTGGATCCCATGGGAAAAATACAAAGAAAGCACCTTTAAAACCAACAAGTGCTAACATTTGAAGCATGTTTTAAGTTTTTTTTTAAAAAAAAAACTCATTTAATTGTGTTTATCTGTGTCCTTTATAAAGTTTATATCTCTGCTACCTAATCTTAAATAAGTATGCACATGGCCTGGCCCGACATGGCCCAGCACAACCCAACACGGCCCAACAAGGTCTCATTTATGTCAGATCTGGCCCTCGTGAAAAATGAGTTTGACACCCCTGCTCTAAAACATGTAGGGCACATTTCCTGGCTGTCTGAATGGCTGAACAGCCTGAATGCTCCTCTCCTGGCAGCAGGGCAGGGGCTGTGTGAATGCCATGGCAAAGATCAAAGAGAACTGGCTTTTTCAGAGCCAAGATACTGTCGCACCAAATCTTTCCCTCAGAGCTGACAGGAAGTCACTTCCCAAATTTGTCAACATTTCTGAGAGGATACCCACTCTGGCAAAGGCAGTGTCTGCAACAGTATTTGCTGCTGTATTACTAAGCAGAACTGCCTGTAGATATTTCATGGCGAAGTTCGCCAGAGTCAGGATTTTCCTTCTCATTGCTCTGAGGAATTGTCCAATGGGTGTCCACTCCCACTCTGGAGAAAGGGGTTTCTGTCGCAGGCAATGGTCATAACAGCCCTTTGGGTTTTCTCCCAAGGGTTGCTCACTGTTTGGCAGACTTTGCAGCTCAGACATAAACCTGAGACATCTTCCCATTCCTGGCCAATAAAATCTCTGCAAAAGTCTCTGCTTGGTCCCAGTCACTCCCAGATGACCCACAAAGGGACTCTCATGTGCAAACTCACACGTGCAAATATGTGTTGTCTGTATTTTGAAGGAACTACAAGCTGTTATCTTTCTCCCAGACACCACTATACCCTAACACGAAACTTTCCCTGCAGCAGCTTCTAGTGTTTCTCTGTCTGTTTGGTCTCTTAGCATAAGGAGTCATGATTCTGCAGACAGGCTAGCCTAAGCACCTGTTTCAATGTGCTTCCTCAGAGCAGAATAGATGCAGACTCCGCAAAAATCTAGTCCTGTTCAATTCCTTGCCTACATTGACTCTCATAGGGGAATCGTGACTTCTTTTGCGGCTTGAATTTAAGAGCAAGAAAGACATGAAGTCATAAAGAACACTTTCTTGGCCTTTTGCACTTTGATTGCTTTGGATGACACTGGAACCGAAGAGGACCACACAGTCTCCAGAATAGAAACCTTAAAAAACCCAAATTTGTATTTCATAAGAATATCATGGTTATTGTTTAATTTCCATTTATCCATCCCATCATCTCTCTGGTTACTCTAACCACCTGGAGGCTGGCAACCCTACCTCATAGTTCTTCCTCTATGGAGTCCATTACCTTAGTAGCCTCAGTCATTTTTTTTTTTAAAAAATGCTTTTGGGCTTTACTGAACCATCTGCGTTCTTTAAGGATAATCCTATAAAACTGCTCCAGTCCCATGAAGGCAATAAGATGTTACTTAGTTTCCACTTCGCTACTTTTCAGCCCAGGATTTAGGCGTCCGTCCAGCATGCACCCTGATTCACAATAGGTCTCCTCAGACTTCTCCTTAGACTTCTCAACTCCCTTCTGCTGCATTCAAACTAAACCTTTGTCTAGCTCTTTCTTTAAACAAATCATAATTTAAAAACTTCTGTAACCTTATTTTAGTAGAAATGTCTCCCAAACCACCACAAATTTAAGTCCTCATAATATTCTTTCTCCATCTGCCACTCCAAAGTCTTTGCTGGCTTTTTTAAAATCAGTAAACTTCATATATTATCTCATCACTGATACTTTAGAAATTTGTGGATGTCTCTCTGAGGTGAGTTCCTGCCAACTTGTCCCAACTTTGCCCTAATGTGGAGTTGTTCCATTTGTACCTTATGGAGCTATAACTTGTGAATTATTTGAGCTCCTTGTCTTTCTCTCCATTTCTTTTAATTTCTTTAATATTTCTTCCTCTGTTCTTTTCCTCTCTTTTTTCTTTTAATTTCACAGTCTTCGATTCTCTATCACTCTTTCTTCCCTGTGCTAATTTAGCCATTTCAATCTCTCACTTGATTTTCAAAATTTTCTAATTGTTACACTTCTAAAATTTCCTCAGTCTTGGTCCTGTAGCCTTCAGCTTGTTCCTTGATCTTTTTTGGAGGCATTATGGGGAAAAAATTACCCCAGAAAACTGCTGGGGAGAAAAAAAGCCTTCTCTTGGCTGGATCCCACTGCCATGGCACCAATATATGAAGGTCAGTGTCTTAAATATGACATTTAAACAGAGACAACCATTCAATCAATGCGGCCTCTGTCCCAACCACCCACCTAACAGGTTTAACCAAAGCGGCTTCTGAGGAAAATTTCAGCACTCATGAGGTAAAAAGAAGTAGAAGAGCAACTTGTATTCACTTCCAAGGTTAGGGGAATATGGTGGTTTAGAAAAGGGATAGAAACTATTTACAGGTGTGAGACAGTCCTGCTAGGCCCACTCACTTGTAAGGTTACAGCTGAATTTAGGAGAGTACAGAAAAGTTTAAAGCCAACTTTGTATCCTTGAACTGATGACCGACCTTCCCTTAACATCAGGATTCTCACAGTGTAAATGTGAACTCTTCTCAGAAGCTGAGACATATACAGGGTGTGATCAGACTAGGAAGTTGTTGCGGTGGTCTCCCAGCTTTTAAAAAAATCCAGTGTTATTTGAGGAGTGCCACAGCAATCAGCTGCTGAGAAAGGCACAGGATGCGCATGTGCCAGAGGAGTGTTCACACTGCTCTTACGTGTCCATAGCGCATGGAAACACCCCACAGAGATGCAACAAGGACTTTGCTACCAGGAAGTTCCCGGTGGCTGTTTAATCCATTGGTGAGGCATCGCAGGACAAGGTACAGGTGGTGCAGGGGACAATTGTGCACATGCAATCATGCCTGTAAAATCTGGAGGTGGGGGGTAGGGGGTAGGGTAGCTATGGTAGGGCAAAAATCCCATCTGATCACACCCACAGTCTCTACTAGGATGGGCGCGCACGGAACAAAATAGATTTGTGTTGGTTCCTGGCTGAACTACAAACCAAACCACAAATTGAATCAAACTGTGAGATTTATTTGAGATGGGAATCGATTCATGGCCCTACAAACCTCATCAGGAGGGACTGCGGTCCCTTTAAATGAAGTTTGCAGAAAGCCCCCCAAACAGTCAAGCAGCGCAAAGCAGGTGCTCCATGCTGCTCACCTGTTTTAGAAGCTTTTTTTCAGTCTCTTTACCCAAGAAAGCCCGGAACAGCTGAGCGGCAGGAAGCAGGTTGCTCCCCATCCCTCAGTTGTTTTTGTGGCTTTCATGAGGAAAAGAAACAGAGGTTGAAAGGGACTCAGAGTGCTTTCTGCTCTGCCCACGAACCTCCACAAACTGCTTTAAGAGCCTGTGGAAGTTTAAAACGGTAGACCCATCGCAAACTTTGGCTCGCAAACCACAAACAGGGCAGAATCCATGATGAATTTTGCTTCATGGTTCGGTTTGTGTTCGTCCATCCCTAGTCTCTTCCTCAAGCTAGCTTGCTTTGTTACCAAAGACAGGTTCTGAGACTTCTGAAGTCTTCTGAGACAGGTGTCCTCTCAGCTAATATTCTGGAGGTGCAAACTCTATCTTCACACCAGTTGAGCCTGTTTACATACAAGGCAAACTATGAGACAGGGTCCCTGCAGTCTCTCTTTCTCTGAAGGCCTTTGCCTATCTGTCACAGTGATACAAATAATGGGGCCTTTTGTATTTCCTCCTGTGACAGAATCAAAGGGTTAATGGAGAAGCTGAGGACTCAGAGAGCCCTGAGTCATGTGACCTGAAGGTCCTGAGTGACAGCTAACGGCTCAGAGGTGAACTGTCAGGAAGGAAAAAACGGTCAGAAAGGGAGAGTTGGACTCAGAGTGTGGTGAAAGAGGCTTGGTGTGAAGTGAAGCTCTACATACACCCTGTGAGATCAGCCAGGTGGCTTGAGCGTGAGGCATATCTCTAGGTCACGAGTGCCCTCTAAGGAAGAGGAAGGTGACAGAGAGTGTCTAAGTGGAAGACCTTAGTGGTCACAGACATACACTGATACACTGCTCCGAGGAGCTTATAAGGTGGCTGAGGGAGAGCCGTGGGTCTGAGGGAGTCAGGAGAGCTGGGGCTTGTCAAACCGGACGACTCGAGGGACCAGGCACTCAGAGCCCAAGAGGCCAGCCGGATTAAAGTTTAGGAGAGTGGATTAATAGAAGAACTGTGTACCCTGAAATACCTCAGAGCACCTCTGATATCTATACAAGGCAGGAACCTCCTCTGCTGACTGCCACTCTTGTAAACTTCAGGAGCTATGCTGAACATATCACAGGGGTTTATATAGGAGCACGCCATCTTGTACATCCAAACCACTTTGATTTTTCACTTCTAGACAAGGCAAAATGGGAGCTGATTCTACCTCAATACAATGATGCTTTTCTCTGCGGTAACCTCCAACATTTGTAGAAGAAGACTGACAATCATTAATACAGCAACATTCAATTTACAGACCACCAACCATGGCTCCTTTCTTTCTTTCTTTTTTTTAAAGACACATAAATTGCAATGCTATTATAAAGTTATTAGCAGGGAAAGGGGTAATTTTACCATTAAAAATAGTATTCCAAACCTCGTACAAAAGAAAGGAAAACTAAAGGATGCTGCTTATGTGTAATTTGGTAAATGGGCAGAATGTAATTTGATAAATGAGACTTGAAAGATAATACAAGGCTTGACCAAAAAAATTATTGGCTTCTTATAGTTAAATTACTTCAGAGAATATGGCTAGGCTTTTAGTTTTCGCCAGGATTTTTTTTTTTTTACCATAACACACTTATTTTAATACTTCAAAATGACAATAGCTTTCCTTTTCTTCTCCTTTTTTTTTGGGGGGGGGCGGCAATGGGATCAGCAAGATTTCTATGGGTTGTTTTAAAGAGACACAGAAAGATGCTTGGGACCACAAAGGAAGCTTGGCCCAGAAGATTCTTGCAGGCCTGTAGCCAGAATGTTTTTTTGTTTGGGTGGGAGGGCAAGTGAGTACAGTGGTTGGCAACCCATATTTCCTTCCTTCCTTCCTTCCTTCCTTCCTTCCTTCCTTCCTTCCTTCCTTCCTTCCTTCCTTCCTTCCTTCCTTCCTTCCTTCCTTCCTTCCTTCCTTCCTTCCTTCCTTCCTTCCTTCCTTCCTTCTAGCAGCATCATACTTTTTTCTTATTATACCTTTTTATTACAACCATATCCAGATAGTATGAGCAGCCTAAACTAATTCCCTTCCTCTTCTTCAGATTGTATGTTAAAAGTTACAAAGGGCAGGAGGAGAGAAAGATGTTTCAGAGCATGACAGAAAAAGAGAAGGTAGAGAAAGTCCTTTTCTCCCTTTCTCACAATACGAGAACTTGTGGACATTCAATGAAATTGCTGAGCAGTCGGGTTAGAACGGAGAAAAGGAAGTCCTTCTTCACCCAAAGGGTGATTTACACATGGAATTCACGGCCACAGGAGGTGGTGACGGCGGCCAGCACAGACAGCTTCAAGAGGGGATTGGATAAACACATCCCTGAAAGGGATCCAGAGATGGTTATTTTAAGAGTGGTATTACCAACAGTACTCAGGAAGAGTAACATTGCCAGTGTAAAGTTCGATCAGGCATTCCACCTCTACTGCGTGTGCTTCCCTGCCCCCCATGCAACACATGCCGTGTTTTTGAATTTCTTGCCCCCTCCCTCAACACGTGCCGGAATATGTGTCAAGTATCACTGAACAGCCTTTTCAAAAGGGTTTCTTTATTATACTTGCAAAAGTTTTTAAAAGCCTCTTTGGTGGGCTTCTGGGATTGCTTTTTGTATCTCGAGCCATTAGGAACGTCTCTTCACGGTGTGTCTTTGACCTTGCTTTCATTAGACGCTTCTCAAAAGCACACCTGACACTTGGCGTGCAAACAGTGTTTCTCATGCCATTAGCGGTGAGAAATTCCAGTCTGTAGATAAATCTTGTCCTTTGACCTTTCTATTTAGTCACTCATTGCTATACTTCCCTGCTTCATTGTGCCTGAAGAAGTGTGGGCGCACATGAAAGCGGATGCCTTGAATAAAACTTTGTTGATCTTAAAGGGGCCACTGGGCTCAGACTGTGTTCTATACTTCTCTACATAAAGCAATCTAAGAACATAAGAGAAGCCATGTTGGATCAGGCCAGTGGCCCATCCAGTAAAACACTCTGTGTCATACAGTGGCCCCAAAAAACCAGGTGCCATCAGTGGGGCCAGGACGCTAGAAGCCCTCTCACTGTGCCCCCCCCACAAGCACCAAGAATACAGAGCATCACTGCCCCAGACAGAGAGTTCCAACAATATGCTGTGGCTAATAGCCACTGATGGACTTCTGCCCCATATGTTTATCCAATCCCCTCTTGAAACTGTCTGTGCTGGAAGCCGTCACCACCTCATGTGGCAGTGCATTCCGTGTGTTAATCACCCTTTGCGTGAAGAAGTACTTCCTTTTATCAGTTCTAACCCAACTGCTCAGCAATTTCATTGAATGCCCACAAGTTCTCGTATTGTGAGAAAGGGAGAAAAGTACTTTCTCTGCCTTCTCTATCCCATGCATAATCTTGTAAACCTCTATCATGTCACCCCTCAGTCAACGTTTCTTCAAGCTAAAGAGCCCCAAGCAATTTATTCCCCTTCCTTCATGGGGAAAGTGTTCTAACCCTTTAATCATTCTACTTGCCCTTTTCTGCACTTTTCCCAATGCTATATCTTTTTTGAGGTGCGGTGACCAGAATTGTACACAGTATTTCAAATGAGGACACACCATTGATTTATACAGAGGCATTATGATACTGACTGGTTTGTTTTCAATTCCCTTCCTAATAATTCCCTGCATAGCATTGGCCTTTTTTTATTTTATTGCAGTCGCATACTGTCTTGGCACACTGTCGAAACATTTACAGAAACAAAATTCAACGTTCCTTAAAGCAAAATCCAAAATTGGGGGGAAGGGGGATTCAATACCAGAACTGAGATGGCCATTCCTAGAGGTCATTTTGTAGAAAAATAGGTGGTGGAGCTCATCCATGCAGGGATGGTTATGCAGCTGCACCTACTATTCAATGCACAAGGAGGTGGAACTCTCAGAAGGAAGAGGAGGAACTCTCAGAACGGTTCAGGAGGTGTACTCCTATGAGCTCCCACTGAACTCGAGGCCTGGCCTTTCCCTACAAACCTGTTTTTGACTAAATTTCACACTGTGTTTTAGTTCAAAATGGACAGAGAGAATGCCTCTTGGAGACCACCATGAATGAGGCAGTCCTCCCTGCCACCTCCACCCTTCATTTTACTTACCTGAGATAGTAGGGTCAGCTCCACTTGAGCTCAGGGACTTCAGTACGGTTTTAGGCTCTTGACAGATGTCCACACCCATGGAACATATGAACATATGAAGCTGCCTTATACTGAATCAGACCCTTGGTCCATCAAAGTTAGTATTGTCTTCTCAGACTGGCAGCGGCTCTCCAGGGTCTCAAGCTGAGGTTTTTCACACCTATTTGCCTGGACCCTTTTTTGGAGATGCCAGGGATTGAACCTGGGACCTTCTGCTTCCCAAGCAGATGCTCTACCACTGAGCCACCATCCCTCCCCCACCGTTCCTTATAGAAGATCCTCTCCTTGTGTGGATTAAGGTTCTGATTGGGCATAATAGACTAATCTGGAGCAGCATGCAGCACAGAGCCAATTTCTGAAAGAAAAAAAAAAGTGTCAGAAAGGTAAAATTGTTATCCCTAGTATCTCAGAATCCCTAGTATCAGAGTAACTTGGGCTTGTGCATCTTTCACTCCTTTCATCTCTGCACATGTCAATTACATTGAGGTCTCTGTCTCTTTGTGTAGCTTCCACATTTTCAATCTCTCAACAAGCCAAATCAAGATGTTCATTCTGGGAGCAGTTTTGAGGGGACCTAAAAGGCATCTGGTATGGCCAGCAATTTTTTTTTCAGGCTAAGATGAAATCGTGCACATTCCTGAAGGGAAGGGTGCCATGTGTTGAAGCAGTGTCTCATAAGCAGGAAAAGGAAAGGTCCTCTGTGCAAGCACCAGTCATTTCTGACTCTGGGGAGACGTTGCTTTCACAACATTTTCACAGCAGATTTTTACAGGGAGGTTTGCCATTGCCTTTCCCAGCCATCTACACTTTCCCCCCAGCAAGCTAGGGACTCATTTTATCGACCTTGGAAGGATGGAAGGCTGAGTCAACCTTGAGCCGGCTACCTGAAAACCCAGCTACCGCCAGGCATTGAACTCAGGTCGTGAGCAGAGCTTAGGACTGCAGTACGGCAGCTTCAACACTCTGCGCCATGGGGCTTTTACTCATAAGCAGACCCCGCTCCAAATTTTCATTGTCTCCTTTATCTTGGTGGAGATGAGAAGAACGGCATGCCCCAAAATTTGCAGACGTTGTGTTTGGAGAGGGAAAAACCTAAATGTTACATTCCGGGGCATCTAAATTAACTCCATTCAGGGGATAAAAACAGGAGCGGGGTTTCCGTGCAGCTTATGTTCTAAATAAACCTGTTAAAGAAGGATTTGCAGTCTTAGCTGTCAGCTTTATGATGTAATAGGTTCCCCTATTACATCATAATAGGTGCCGTATCTACCTTGAGTTGATTGCTTCGTTTCTTATTGCGCTTCTTATTGCTTAGCAGGCCAACGAGATTCTAAATATATATATTTTGGTAGAGGACAGAGGATGCTGATTTAGTACTTTTTAATTAATGATTTAGGCTGTCTTTCCGAGCAGGTCAAATTCATAAGCTGCACCACGATCCACAATCACCTTCCAAACCTCCCGTAATTAAATGCGATACGAACGAGTTTCTGCACATGTACCCATCCTGGCTGAGGGACCGTTCATTTGCTCACCATCTTTTAATCTACACGCCGGTCAATAGCTTATAAAACTTTAGCGGTTAGTTCTGTGAGATAAAGCGTCACTTTTTATAACCCCTAATCTTGACCAACCTGCGTACAATAACCTTGATTTAAAGTACAATGAACTGATGCTTTAGCAGGCAGAATTCCTTCATTAAATGCTCATTAAAAATTTCCTTTTGATTATAGAAGCCAACGTCCAGCTCCATATGACATATCAAAGGACTCGGTATTCATTTTACACATGATGTGCATGTCACCTGGTGTAATTATAGTTGTGAGATATATATATGTTGCTCAAAAGAACTTTCTTCGCTCTCATCTCTCTTTTTTAAATGGTATAAAATTTAACTTGGCTGGGCTGAATTCTAGAACACCCAGAGGAATGCTAATTCATTTGAAATGTGTTGGAGGAGAGTTTTACAGATACCATGGACTGCCCAGGGCTTTTTTTGTAGCAGGAACTACTTTGCATATTAGGCCACACACCCCTGATGTAACCAATCTTCCAAGAACTTCCAGGGCTCTTCGTACAGGGCCTACTGTAAGCTCCAGGAGGATTGGCTACACCAGAGGTGTGTGGCCTAATATGCAAAGGAGTTCCTGCTACTGAAAGGCCTGGGACTGCCCAAAAGGTAAATCAGTGGGTCTAGATCAAATCAAGCTTGAATTCTCCATAGAAGCTAAAAGGACCAAACTGAGGCTACTGTGCTTTGGTGCCATTAGGAGAAGACAAGAGTCACGAGGAAAGAAAATAATGCTAGGAAAAGCGGAAGGCAGCGGGAAAAGAGGCAGGCCCAACATGAGATGGATTGGCTCAGTCAAGAAAACTGTAGCCCTTGTTTGCAAATGCAACGGGACACTTTAGAGGACTTGAATCCATATGGTTGCCAGAAGCTGGAAGTGATTTCACAGCATTTCACACACACGCACACACACAATGTTCAAGTGATGGGCCAAACTTCTTTTTCAACACATGTGTACCCTGGGAGAGAAGATGGTGGGAACAAATCCCCATAAGCGAGGTGGGTTGGTCATTAAGGCCACCAGGAAAGTCCTGATGGGTAACGGGCTCATGGCCACTCTAGTCTCAGGCGGTGCTGGGTGGGGAAAAAGGAGTGTGGCTTGGCCCAGCCTCTGGCAGGTGAGGAAGGCGGCATGTGCTCTGGCCAAGCTTTATGCCAGGCAGGGAAGAAAGTGTGTGGCCTAGGCTGAGAAACTCCTGGAGATTTGGGGGTGGAGCTGAGGGAGGACGGGGACCCAATTGGGGTAGAGTGCTGTAGAGTCCACCCTCTAGGAGAACTGATCTGTGTAGTCTGGAGGGAAGCTGTAATTCCAGGGGATCCCTAGGTCCCACCTGGAGACTGACATCCCTAGAGCCCAGCCCCATAGCTAGGGGCCACAGGGGGAGGGGGCTCAGGGAGTCACTGGGGAGGGGCTCATGGGGGTGAGTGCAGGAAGCTGGAGAGGCAGGGGGCCATCCCTCTCCCTCCTTCATGATTTGAAGAGCCTTGCTGATCAGCTGACTGGTGAGCCCTTTAAATTGTATGGGTGGGTCAGTGGCTGCTCTTGCAAACCTCTCCCACATCACACCAGAGTGGGCTAGCTTTGGGATGGGAGTGAGGGGCTTCAAAAACCTGTCAGGGGGCCAGACCCCATGAAGCCCTGGTTAGCTACAGGCCTGCTAGAGCCTGTGTGGTGGGAAACATCTAGGAGGATCTCCACCACTAAACAGTGTTTGGTGTAGTGTTTAAGCATGTGGACTCTTATCTGAGAGAACCGGGTTTGATTCCTCACTCCTCTACATGCAACTGCTGATGTGACCTTGAGTCAATCAACGTGTTCTTGTCAAGCTCTGTTCATTGATACTATTGTTGAATGCTGATTACTAACCATGTTGTTTAACAACAACAACAACAACAAAATTTTATTTGTATCCCGCCCTCCCCGCCAAAGCAGGCTCAGGGCGGCTGACAGCATCAATTCAAATTTCAATTATATAAGGAAAAACAAAGAAAACAAAATTACATTTAAACATTGAACATTAAAAATTCTGGTTAAGTTTAAAAATTAATTAAATTAAATTGATAAAAGTGCTAATGCTATTTGTTCTTTTATGATGGCGGTTATCATTAGCAATTTCTTTCTTCATCAGCGAAAGCCAGTCGGAAGAGGAAGGTCTTGCAGGCCCTGCGGAATTGTTCAAGATCCTGCAGGGCCCGCATTTCCTTTGGAAGCTGGTTCCATAGGCTCGGGGCTACAGAGGAGAAGGCCCGAGGAGAGCTTCACCTCTCTCAGTCCGGGAGTAGTCAACAAGCTTTTCCTGGCTGACCTCAGTGCTCTCTGGGGATCGTATGGGGAGAGACGGTCCCTAAGGTAGACAGGTCCTCGACCATATAGGGCTTTAAAGGTAATGACCAGCACTTTGTAACGAACCCGGTATATAACTGGCAGCCAGTGCAGCTCGCGCAGTCCAGGCTGTATGTGCTCCCATTTAGGAAGCCCCAACAACAGTCTAGCCGCTGCATTCTGCACCAGTTGCAGCTTCCGGGTTCGGTACAGAGGCAGCCCCATGTAGAGGGCATTACAGTAATCCAGTCTCGAGGTGACTGTTGCGTGAAGTACCGTTGCCAGATCTTGGCGCTCTAGGAAGGGAGCCAACTGCTTTGCCCGCCTTAGGTGGAAAAAGGCTGACTTGGCAGTGGCTGCAATCTGGGCCTCCATTGATAATGAAGGCTCCAGTAAAACTCCCAGACTCCTAACCCGGTGCGCTGCTTTCAGTGGCGCCCCGTCAAAGACCGGAAGAGGTATTTCCCCTTCCCGAGCGCCCCGACCCAGACAAAGGACTTCTGTCTTCGCTGGATTCAGTTTCAGCCCGCTCCCCCTCAACCAAGTTGCCATATCCTGCAAGACCCGGTCTAAATTCTCAGGGATGCAGTCAGGCCGGCCGTCCATCAGCAGATAGAGTTGGGTGTCATCAGCATATTGATGGCACCCAAGTCCATGTCTCCTGGCAATCTGGGCAAGAGGGCGCATATAGATATTAAATAACATTGGTGAGAGAACTGCCCCCTGGGGCACTCCACAATCCAGTATGCACCTCCGGGACCGTTCGCCCCCAATTGCCACCCTTTGTCCTCGATGAAGGAGGAGAGCCATTGTAAGGCAGACCCCCTCACCCCTATATCGGCGAGGCGGCGGGTCAGTAGCCGATGGTTGACCGTGTCAAACACGGCCGACAGATCTAGCAGCATCAGCACCGCCACACCGCCCCGATCCAGGTGCCGTTGGAGATCATCTACCAGGGCGACCAGTACTGTCTCCGTCCCATAACCCGGACGAAAGCTGGACTGGCAAGGGTCTAGGATGGAAGTGTCATCCAGAAAGCTCTGCAACTGCGACACCACTGCCCTCTCTATTATTTTACCTAAAAAAACGGTAAATTAGAGACCGGTCGGTAGTTTGCCAATTCGGCCGGGTCTGCTGTACTTTTTTTCAAGAGGGGTCGGACCAAAGCCTCTTTCAGAGATGATGGAAAGCACCCCTCTGAGAGGGATCTATTTATGATGTCCCATAAAGGACATTCAAGCTCCCTCAGGCAAGATTTAATTAGCCAGGAGGGGCATTGGTTCCAAATCACAAGTTGTAGGGCGCGCAGAGGAGAGGATTCCGTCAACTTCCTCCAGGCTGAGCGGGTCGAAATGATCCAGAGTTAAATCGGAAGACAGGCATGGGGCGTCGGGCTCATGTACTGTATCTAAGGTGATGGGCAGGTCCTGGCGGAGCGACGTGATTTTGTCTGCAAAAAATGTCGCAAAAGCCTCACAGCCTATTTCTAATTCTCTAACGTTTGGTCTGCCCTGGGGCAGTGTAGTTAAATGTCCAATTATTTTAAACAATTGTGCCAGGCGCGAATTTGCAGATGCAATCTTGGCCGCGAAGTACTTCTTCTTCGCGGCCTTGACTGCTGTCTCATACGACCTCATAAACGTTCTGTAGGATGTTCTCGCCGCTTCGCCACGAGTGCGCTGCCACTGCCTCTCTAGTCGTCGGAGTCCTTGTTTCAACCGGCGTAGCTCCGAGGTATACCAGGGAGCCAGCCTTGAATGAGGGCGCAGAGGACGTCGGGGTGCGATCTCGTTGATTGCCCCAGATAGCCGGTCATGCCAGGCATCAACCAGGGCATCAAGGGAATCGCAAGGGGGCCAAGGATCCCGAAGAGCCGTTTGGAACCGTTCCGGGTCCATCAGGCTCTGCGGGTGAGCCAAAATAGGCTCTCCGCCCTTACAGGGTTGTGGTAGCGTCTCCATACGAGCCTTGAGGGCTAGGTGATCCGACCATGGTATCGCCTCCATTGCGATTTCATTCACTTTAATCCCGGTCGCAAAGATCAGATCTAATGTGTACCCAGCCTGGTGCATGGGAGTCGTAACAAATTGGGAGAGTCCCAGTGTCGCCATGGAAGACACTAGGTCCATCGCCTGAGTGGAAGCCGCGTCATTGGCATGGACATTGAAGTCACCCAGGACCAAGAGCCCTGGGTACTCCAACGCCCAGCCGGACACCGCCTCCATCAGGGATGGTAAGGTGCTGGCTGGTGCGTTAGGCGGACGGTACACCAGCCAGATCGCCAACCTCTCCCCGACATCCCACGCAAGGCCGACACACTCAACACCGTCGATCTTTGGGGCCGGGAGGGCCCGGAAGGAGTAAGCTTCCCGTATGAATACCACCACCCCGCCACCCCACCCGCTAATCCACGACTGGTGGAAGACCGAGTAACCTGGGGGAGTCATCTGGGAGAGTGCCGTCGTCTCTCCCTCTTGAACCCAGGTCTCAGTCACGCAAGCCAGGTTTAATGTACCTATATGCTTACTAACCCATGATAGCAAAACTGTAGGGGGGGGGCAAGTAAGGAATAGCCAAGGAGTAGTTTCCCAAGAATATCAAAGGATGTGGGGCAGTCTTTGAAGTGGAGAATGCCCGCTAGTTCTCACCTCCCCCCTAGAGGCAGCAAGGACATTGCCGCTGGGAAATGTAACCACCAACGGAAAAAGATAAGGGGGAAACTGTGTGAAGATTCACACATGCAAAAGCAGCCTTTGTTTTGGGAACTGGGGTGTAGATGCAATTGCTTTGATGTAGAATGTTAAATATCCATGCAGTGAACTGATCGCCATCAGTTCCAATCCCTATCATGTTGGAGTAACTTTGGAGTATACAATAAATGCAACTTTGTTTCAAATAACAAGTCTGCTCATTTGGAAACTTCAATGAACCTTTGCTGACAGTTCTCTCAGAGCTGTTCCTCTCAAGAGCAGTTTCTGTTAAAGCAGGGGTGTCAAACATGTAGCCCAAGGGTTGGATCAGGCCCCCGGAGGGCTCATATCAGACCTGTGAGTGACTCATCGTTGTCTGCTTCCTTCTTCTTCTCTTGCTTCCGTCTGCATCACAGCTTGCTTTGCCAGGCTTGCTCAATCAAGCTACAGCACATGAAGCAACTTATGTACAAAAGTTCACGATGCACAGCCATTTCATATTTTCCTCTGAGCCTTAGGCTCAAAGCATCGACCATGAGATTTCTGTAATTGGAAGTAGGCTTGCAATTTACACACACACCTGAACAGCATAATCAAGATTGCTACAGCATAGACATTGTCTCCAAATTTTGATGCAATAATTCAGAACAAGAGGTGTCAGTTATCAGAAATTGTAAAATAAAATATTGCAACAAACAGAATAAATTATTTGAGCCCTGTAGGTCTTTACGATCAGTGACCCAACAACTTTTGGTAATACTTGGCCCCAGAGATGTCCATCTGTCCTCAATGAGGTCCAGAGCCTTTTCGGCCCTGGTCCCTGCCTGGTGGAATGAGCTCCCCCTGGAGATCCAGGCCCTGTGGGATCTGCTCCAATTTTGCAGGGCCTGTAAAACAGAGCTCTTTTGCCAGGCTTTCAGCTGAGGCAGCGGGCATCACTTGTTACCGGCCTCCCCTCCTTCATTCCATCCCAGTGCTATAAGACCTGCTGGACCCGGACAATAGGCCATGTCTGTGAGACAGAACCTGCCATTTTAGTCTCTGTTGTCACTCTGTAGTTTTAGATTTTATAGATTTAAAATTGGCCATTTGCATATACAGATCCACTTCTTGGGTTTGAATTGAAAACAGCCCTGGAAAGTCAAGGACAACAAATATCCACTTGCAGCTGCTGGAATGGCCTTGGGTTAGCCATAGCTCTGGCAGAGGTGGTCCTTGAAAGGTCAGCTTCTGTGAGAGCTCTCTCAGCCCCACTCACCTCACAGGGTGTCTGTTGTTGGGGGGAAGAAGATAAAGGAGATTGTAAGCCACTCTGAGACTCTGATTCAGAGAGAAGGGTAGGGTATAAATCTATGGTCCTTCTTCTACTACTATGTGGCATTCCATGTACTCATCTGCCCCACAGCAGTTACATATGCAGTGATCATAACAGCACAGTGCCACCCCAGGCTGCGGATCGTTGTCATTCCAACACTGTACAGGTGAAGCACACCCTTGAAATGAGGCACTGAGTACATGGAATATTAGCACACGAATACATTTCCCTTCCATGCTGAGCCTCATGTTTCCAGCAGGCCCAGTTGTGACAGGACACTGTGATCGGGCGGCATGACAGAATCCGTGTCAATGGCTTTTAATATATGTTGATGGCTAGAGAAATGTCGACACCATTTAGGCACTTCAAACAAGCCTCCGTTAATTCATGAGCCGGGATCATTTTTATGGGGGAAATTTTACAAGCCGTCAGCCAACAAAATGTTTTCCCAGAGGTAAAAAACAGGAAACACCTAATGAAACATTCAACGCTTTTCTCGCTTGTGTCTACATGCGCAAAGATATGTTAGGGCTTCATTCTGTTATCAAAGCCTGTTCGGGACTACGCTAGGGAGAGACTGCTGCTTTTCCTCCCTCAGAAAAACCCTCCAAAATAAAGATTTGCATCAAAACACGACAAGTCACCTTTTAAAAGAGGCATATATTCTTCTTTATTTATTATTTATTACCTTAAATTTCTCTCCCGCCCTCTCCGCAAGCCGACTCAGGGCAGCTAACAATCAGTTCAGCGCCTTCAAACAATAAATACAATTCAAACACGTTCGAACGTTTTGAAGACATTTTGCGGTGCTGTTAAGCGACAACCTAGGCAGGACCGTCCTTTACTGACAGTGAGCCTGTAGTGATCACAGAGTTTCTCAGTAGTGCAGGGTGGCAGTCCTCTGCTGGTTTAGATAACAAAGGCCTGTTGAAATAACTCAGTTTTGCAGGCCCTGTGGAATTGAGAGAGGTCCCAAAGGGCCCTTATGGCCTCTGGGAGTGTGTTCCACATTTCAGGTGCTGCCACTGAGAAGGCCCTGGTCCATGTACAGCACAGCCTGGCCTCCCTTGGTCCAGGGATGGACAATAGATGTTGCGCCCCTGAATGCAGTGCTCTCTGGGGAACATGTGGAGAAAGGCGGTCCCAAAGATAGACAAGCCCCCGATCAAATAGGGCTTTAAAGGTCAATACCAACACCTTGAAATTGACTCAGAACACAATAGGTAGCTAGTGCAGTGCTTTCAGGGAAATTCTTGGGAAATCGAGGCAAACGTATGGCAGACATTTCTGAAATTGAGGGTGGGGGTTAAGTCAACTTCTTAGGATGTTCTTCTGACCCAATAATAGTTCAAGAACTAGGGCTGTGAAGCCACCCACTGGAGCAAGGGATCCCCCAATTCGGGGTTCCACTGCCTGCTGTTGCTCTGAGCAGTGGGCAAGCGAGAGAGAAAAAGGCAGCATTATGTCACTTCCTGCAAAAACCTGGAAGTGAAATAGGGTAGCTCTAGGAATCACCAGAAACTCTATGGGTTTACAATAGAGTTTCCAGAGATTCCTAGAGCTACCCATTGTCACTTTTAGGTTTTCCCAGAAGTGACATCATCATTCTCATGCCACCACTATTCATGCCTCCCCCCACCCTCTTGTGGTTGCCAGGCTTGGTTTTGAACGTTGCAAATGCTCATGGGAAAAGAGCCATGGTGAATACCCTGGCCATTGTTTCATAGGGACTACTAAGTCAACATCCCTACTATGGCAACAATGGGGGCACCACATCCAGTTTCAGCAGGGCAGGAAAAATGTTCATCAAGGTTTAAAAGCCACTCCTAGATATACTAAAGAATAAAGTGCAAAAAGAGAGTATCATTTAAATAGTCTTTGTTGTGATAACTCCCCCCCCCCCCCTTAATAGCTGGCAATATCAGCAACCTAGCACAAATAGCTTCTGTTGGAAGTGAAAAGAGTCACAGCTTTTGCAAGCATACTTAGAGAACAGAATATGATAAGGCTGCTAATGAAGAAGAAGAAGAAGAAGAATATATTGGATTTATATCCCGCCCTCCACTCCGAAGAGTCTCAGAGCGGCTCACAATCTTCTTTACCTTCCTCCCCCACAACAGACACCCTGTGAGGTGGGCGGGGCTGGAGAGGGCTTTCCCAGCAGCTGCCATTTCAAGGACAACCTCTGCCAGAGCTATGGCTGACCCAAGGCCATCCCAGCAGCTGTAAGTGGAGGAGTGGGGAATCAAACCCGGTTCTCCCAGATAAGAGTCCGCACACTTAACCACTACACCAAACTGGATGCCAGGATATTTAGAGGTCATTGAATCATAGAGTCACCATAAGTATGAATTGAATTGACAGCCCTTAACAGAAACACAACTTTTTTAGTCTGGTCTTAACAGATCTTGGATGCTAAGCCGGACCATCTTGGATGGGAGTCCACAAAAGTCCACAGTCGCTTTGCAGAGGCAGGCAATGGCAAACGACACATCTTGACCTGAAAACCCTATGGAGTAACCATAAATTGACTACAACTTGATGGCACACTCTGTCTGGGGCACTGATGCTCTGCATCCTTGGTGCTTGGGAACAAGAGTGGGAGGGCTTCTGGAGTTCTGGCCCTGCTGGTGGACCTCCTGATAGCATCTGGTTTGGGGCCACTTTTTGATACAGAGTGTTGGACTGGATGGGTCATTGGCCTGATCAGGGGTGGAATTCTAGCAGGAGCTCCCTTGCATATTAGGCCACACACCCCTGATGTAGCCAATCCTCCATGAGCTTACAAAAAAAGAGCCTTGTAAGCTCTTGGAGGATTGGCTACATCAAGGGTGTGTGGCCTAATATGCAAAGGAGCTCCTGCTAGAATTCCACTCCTGGGCCTGATCCAACATGGCTTCTCTTATGTTCTTATGGTACTTTCCACCAGCAACTATTTCGAACAATTGCCTGTGGAACCAGAGACACAGGTATACCTGAGGAATAATTGTGTCATCTGAAAGAAGAGGTGAACGTGCTTTCTTCCCCATAAGCTACCCTTAAAGTCTGAAAGTGAATGGGTGACAGTAAAATCTGGTGCCAGTATGTGTCCATAAAGAAGAGAAGCTCCAAATTCTCATCTGAGGATCTGAGTGGCAGTCATGTGTCCATGCATGTCCTCAGGGCTGAGAATATTTTCATCAGAGCTCAAAGGGATATCCCACTCTCAGTGCTTGGAGAAGGGGACTTCCCTTTTGAAGGGCCTTGCTTGTAGAGCCCTCTGCCCTCCAAACCCAGGGCAAAAAGCAGAAGACCCAACTCTAAAAAAACCCTATGTCAGAGCCAAATGTCTAAATAACAGTAGTAAGGGGTACATGCTAAAAAGGAGATATTGTGGGTACTGTCAAGTCCTGTCAAGTGGCAGTCGACTTATGGGAACTCCAAGGGGTAAGAACATAAGAACATAAGAGAAGCCATGTTGGATCAGGCCAACGGCCCATCCAGTCCAACACACTGTGTCACACAGTGGCAAAAATTTTTATATATACACACACTGTGGCTAATAGCCACTGATGAACCTCTGCTCCATATTTTTATCTAAACCCCTCTTGAAGGTGGCTATACTTGTGGCCGCCACCACCTCCTGTGGCAGTGAATTCCACATGTTAATCACCCTTTGGGTGAAGAAGTACTTCCTTTTATCCGCTTTTACCTGACTGCTCAGCAATTTCATCGAATGCCCACGAGTTCTTGTATTGTGAGAAAGGGAGAAAAGTACTTCTTTCTCTACTTTCTCCATCCCATGCATTATCTTGTAAACCTCTATCATGTCACCCCGCAGTCGACATTTCTCCAAGCTAAAGAGCCCCAAGCGTTTCAACCTTTCTTCATAGGGAAAGTGCTCCAGCCCTTTAATCATTCTAGTTGCCCTTTTCTGGACTTTCTCCAATGCTATAATATCCTTTTTGAGGTGCGGCGACCAGAACTGCACACAGTACTCCAAATGGGACCGCACCATCGATTTATACAGGGGCATTATGATACTGGCTGATTTGTTTTCAGTTCCCTTCCTAATAGTTCCCAGCATGGCGTTGGCCTTTTTTATTGCAAATGCACACTGTCTTGACATTTTCAGTGAGTTATCTACCACGACCCCGAGATCTCTCTCTTGGTCAGTCTCTGCCAGTTCACACCCCATCAACTTGCATTTGTAGCTGGGATTCTTGGCCCCAATGTGCATTACTTTGCACTTGGCCACATTGAACCGCATCTGCCACGTTGACGCCCACTCACCCAGCCTCAACAGATCCCTTTGGAGTTCCTCACAATCCTCTCTGGTTCTCACCACCCTGAACAGGTGTTGAAGTCAAGTGAGAAGCAGAGGTGGTTTGCCATTCCCTTCCCCTACAGAGCCTTCCTTGGTGATTACCCATCCAAATACTAACCAGGGCTGACCCTTCTTAGTGTCCAAGATCCAACACAACTGGATTAGAGCATGCTACCTTCCATCCAAGCGAGATTTTAAAGGTAAAGGTAGTCCACTGTGCAAGCACCTGCCATTTTCAACTCTGAGGTGACGTGGTTTGCCATTGCCTTCCCCAGTCATCTACACTTTCCCCGCAGCAAGCTGGGTGCTCATTTTACCAGCCTCAGAAGGATGGAAGGCTGAGTCAACCATGAGATGGCTACCTGAACCCAGCTTCCATCAGGATTGAACTCAGGTTGTGAGCAGAGCTTAGGACTGCAGTACTGCAGCTTTACCACTCTGCGCCACAGGTCTGCTTAAGCGAGATCTTAGACGGGGGTTAAAACATGGTGGGGAGAGGTTTTAACCATTCCTTGCCCGCCACATCTACCACGCATTTCTCTTCTTTTGTTTCTCTTTTTGCCGTATTTGCCACTTCATTATACTCAATGGAGACCGATTCCCATAGAGTATAATGGATAATTGATCTGTGGGTATCCGGGGCTCTGAGAGGCTGTTTTTGAGGTAGAGGCACCAAATTTTGGGGAAAGGCAGAGGTGCTGAAGAGGAAAAAAAAATAGCGGGTGTTGGAAAAGGTAAGCATACTGCCTTTGCCTGCCACATTATTGCTTCAGACTGTCACCTCACCACCCCTCTGCCTTCCACATTCCAGCTGTCTTCCATAACAGGATTATATGGGATTTAGATTATATGGGATTTCTAGGCGGGAAGAAGAAGAAGAAGATGATGATGATATTGGATTTATATCCCGCCCTCCACTCCGAAGAGTCTCAGAGCGGCTCACAATCTCCTTTACCTTCCTCCCCCACAACAGACACCCTGTGAGGTAGATGAAGATATTGGATTTATATCCCGCCCTCCACTCCGAAGAGTCTCAGAGCGGCTCACAATCTCCTTTACCTTCCTCCCCCACAACAGACACCCTGTGAGGTAAATGAAGATATTGGATTTATATCCCACCCTCCACTCCGAAGAGTCTCAGAGCGGCTCACAATCTCCTTTACCTTCCTCCCCCACAACAGACACCCTGTGAGGTAGATGAAGATATTGGATTTATATCCCGCCCTCCACTCCGAAGAGTCTCAGAGCGGCTCACAATCTCCTTTACCTTCCTCCCCCACAACAGACACCCTGTGAGGTAGATGAAGATATTGGATTTATATCCCGCCCTCCACTCCGAAGAGTCTCAGAGCGGCTCACAATCTCCTTTACCTTCCTCCCCCACAACAGACACCCTGTGAGGTAAATGAAGATATTGGATTTATATCCCACCCTCCACTCCAAAGAGTCTCAGAGCGGCCTACAATCTCCTTTCCCTTCCTCCCCCACAACAGACACCCTGTGAGGTAAATGAAGATATTGGATTTATATCCCGCCCTCCACTCTGAAGAGTCTCAGAGCGGCTCGCAATCTCCTTTCCCTTCCTCCCCCACAACAGACACCCTGTGAGGTGGGTGGGGCTGAGAGGGCTCTCACAGCAGCTGCCCTTTCAAGGACAACCTCTGCCAGAGCTATGGCTGACCCAAGGCCATGCTAGCAGGTGCAAGCGGAGGAGTGGGGAATCAAACCCGGTTCTCCCAGATAAGAGTCCGCGCACTTCACCACTACACCGGACTGGCTCTCCAGGAAGGCAGCATGGCCTAGCTCAAGCTCATCAGGTCCTAGAAGCTAAGCAGGATCAGTTTTTGAAGGGAAACCACTAAAGAAGACTCTGCAGAGAAAAGCAATGGCAAACCATGACTGCTTCACACTCGCTTGGGAAAAAAAAACGCTTGCTGAGGTCACCATAAGTTGGATATGACTTGATGGTATTTTCTACACACCTATGGGATTTCCAAGATGTAGGTTTGCAAAGTCCGACTCAAGAATATCAAGGGACTTTGGGGGTGGAGTCAGGAGCAAGGGTGTGACAAGCACGGTTGAACTCCGAAGGGAGTTCTGGCCATCACATTTAAACGCCTTTTAAATGCCTTCTCTCTGTTTGGAATAATGAAGGATTGGGGCACCTCCTTTGGGGGCTCGTCGAATTGGACCCCCTGCTCCAATCTTTTTGAAACTTTGGGGGGGGGCGTGTTTTGAGGAGAGGCACCAGATACGATGCTGAGAATTTGGTGCCTCTACCTCAAAACAGCCCCCCCCCCCAGAACCCCAGATACCCACAGATCAATTCTCAATTATACTCTATGGCAGGGGTGGCCAACGGTAGCTCTCCAGATGTTTTTTTGCCTACAACTCGCATCAGCCCCAGCCAGCATGGCCAATGGCTGGGGCTGATGGGAGTTGTAGGCAAAAAACATCTGGAGAGCTTCCGTTGGCCACCCCTGCTCTATGAGAATCGGTCTCCATTAAGTATAATGAAGTGCCCAGCAGACATTTCCACCGCCACCCCTATCTGATGACCCTGAAGTGGGGGAAGAGCCTCCAAACTGTGAGATCCTCTGTCCCCAACTGGGGATTGACAACCCTTCCAAGATGTCCTGTCTAGAGCCACTTAGCTTCTGCTAAGTTACCATTTTGTGCCCTTCAACCATTCCCAGAGAGATGCCAGAAAGTCCCAGACTCCCAAACCTGATTTCCCCAGATATTTATTTTGTCCATCACCAATGTCATAATTCCACCCCCCCCCCAATGTTATGTATCAATGAGACAAACATTATTTACATAGACACAGGCCTCATTTTGGGCAGCAGCTCACAGGAGCAGAGCTTCAGAACCTCTAAATTGTGCTTTAACAAAAGCCCTGTGGCGCAGAGTGTTAAAGCTGCAGTGCTGCGGTCCTAAGCTCTGCTCATGACCTGAGTTTGATCCCTGACGGAAGCTGAGTTTTCAGGTAGCCGGCTCGAGGTTGACTTAGCCTTCCATCCTTCTGAGGTCGATAAAATGAGTACCCAGCTTGCTGGTGGGAAAGTGTAGATGACTGGGGAAGGCAATGGCAAACAAGCCTGTAAAAAGTCTGCCGTGAAAATGTTGTGAAGGCAATGTCACCCCAGAGTCAGAAAAGACTGGTGCTTGCACAGGGGACCTTTCCTTTCTTAACACTCCCCGCCCCCCCATACTTGCCTCTGGGCTCCATTGTTCAAACCCCCTGTGACAATTTTGCTGAACTCTTAAGATCTGACAAACTTTCTAATATTTCCCCCCACAAAAAAATGGGGAAATAACCCAAAACGTTATCAAGCAGACAGATGGAAATCTTCCTCGTCCCACTGTGACCACACAGGAGAAAGTAATTTAAAAAGTATGATAAGAGTAAGGTATGTAATTGTGACAATGATAATTCAAGAAACAATTTAAGGTAGATGCTGAGCTGATTTAATTTACAGTCAGTCACAGAACCTTTATTGGCATAACAACAACAGTATCAAATCAAGGAAGTAGGGGGGGGGGGGAAAGTGGTTAATTAAGCATTCTAAACAGACTTCTCCTCTTATAAGCACAGCAAAGGAAGTGATATAATTTAGTACACCTTCTGGTGATGTCAGGGGTATGTGGCATATGCAAATGAGTTGTACTAATGAGCTCCGGCACCTCCTTTTTCTATGAAATGACCCCTGCATAGACATATATGATATTGGTGTACACCTTAGGAAGCCAGAACTGGCAGCCATTCTTTGAAGGGGGAAAGAGAGAGGAAAAAAAAAAAAACCGCTGTTTACAAACCCAAGTGTTGACTGTTTGAAAAATCTCATTGAAAAAGAAAAAGAAGAACCGTCGGAAAAAACTTGTAACAAATTGGAGTGAAGAATGAGTTTTGCATAAATGTGACTCCTTCAACAAATCTCGAAGAAAGTTTGTTTGGTGCGATCGCGGGGTGCTGCCAGCCGTGTCTTCCTCACATCTTTGGATCAAGGCATTCTTTGAATTGTGGCAGCCTGCGCAACTGACAGGACGCTGGCGCGAAAAGCGAAACTGAAAGGCACAATAATAAGAATAAAGCTAATGAATAATAGCTCAGTGACTGCGTTGCTGGGAATGCAGTCACGGGAGCGTCATATTCGAACCGCTAATTTGCGCAAAAAATTCAAACGCTCTGCTGTCGAAAGCTTCGTTTCCTTATTGCTGTAAAGCAATTGAGCAATCTGAAGTACAATTTATCTCGTCGATCAAAATGTTAAGCTGCCATCTCTTTTTATTAAAACATCTGTGGCCTTTTGAAATGCACAACCGATATAAAGAAGAGCTGCCGCAATCGTTATGTGCAGACACACAAACACGTACACACAAAGGAAGAGGTAAACAGGAAATGGAGTCTGAATTTCCCATCATTCTTGCCCCATAGCAGCTGCTGTTCAAAATATATAGCTTCTGAACATCAAGTTTCCAGTTAGAAATCATACTTATGACCAGTAAGACCAGTTCCCTCTAAGCTGAGTTAGTGTGAGCTAGCTTACAGTGTTTTAGTCTCTGGCTCACACTTTTCCCCCCTTAGCTCAGGAAAAATGGCCCTGGAGCAGACTAATTTATGCAGCAGTTCACAACTTTAATGCCAGCAGCTCATGAAGTAAAATTTTTGTTCATGAGACTCCATCTTAGAGGCATTATTGCTTAAGACATGCTATTGTTGTAAGCCAGCGGTTTCCAAAATGGTTCCCAGGGGCACCGGGAACCTATTGGCATCTTTCCCAGTGCCCAATGAGTGTTTCTAGAAAGTGGGTGGGACCAGGGGTGGGACTTGCTCAGCAAAGTTTCTGATTGGCCACTGGAGATCTTATTGGTTGGGCAGCTTTGAAAGACATTGCTTCAGTAGCAGCTGGCACCACAGTGTTGGTTTTATTTCATGTCACTCCTTTTTCCCCACTACATTTGTAGTGATGTAGTTATATTTTAGGTAGGCTTTTCCACAGAACTGGGTTTGGGCAATATCCAGTCATTCAGTTTTTTCTGGGTGGAAGTTTTCTGGGTGTGTGTTGGGGGTGTGGGGAGGTATTTTGAATTCCCTGCATTGTGTAGGGGTTGGACTAGTCCAGGGGTAGGGAACGTTGGCTCTCCAGATTTTTTTTGCCTACAACTCCCATCAGCTCCAGTCAGCATGGACAATGGCTGGGGCTGATGGGAGTTGTAGGCAAAAAACATCTGGAGAGCCAACGTTCCCTACCCCTGGACTAGATCAATGGCTCTCAACCTTTTTGGCAGCAGGGACCGGTTTCATGTAAGACAATTTTCCAACAGACCAGTAGGGGTGTCTGGGTTTTTGCTGCCCCAGGTTGCCCCCACGCCCCAGCCACTGGAATACCGACATGTCTCCCCATATTATCTAGTTTGAGCCTCAACATTCCTGCAACTTCTTTTTTCTTCTTCTGTCAAACAAAACAAACCCACACATTTCATTACTTGGCTTTTTAAAAAGCCAGTGTTCACACACACTCATTATTATTGCTTGTTAGCACAGGAGAAATATTATACCTTCCACTCATATCACAAGGCAATCAACTCCCCAGGGAACTTTCAAACCTGGCAAAATTTACAGTAAATAAGCAATTGCGATAAAAAAAAGCAATAGGGATTTGCTTCATCTTTTCTCCCCAGCAGAATTACAGATTAATGTTGCACTTATCTCTGAATCTGCAGGTGAAGATTTATTTATTGCTGAAGAAAGACTATCAGGAACAAACACAAATGGATGAGCAGCTATTAATCTTATTAATATGACAAGAAACTCTCCAACCCTTCCTCCGGTCAGCCTGGCATTGTGCTCAGCAGGAGGCATCCTTTGAAAAGGAGCTGAGTCCAAACGGAGGAAAGTGTTTAGCTCTTTCGGATCACGCTCATGATCTGGAAGAGTCCTCGTACCCATCACATGGAACAAAACGTGTGTTACTTACATCCTGATGATATGAACCACTTAAGATGGCTGCCTTTGTGCTTTTCTAGGGCTGGTAAGCTCCTGCCAGAGGCGGGGGATCCCCTGGTTTGGAACCCAATGAATCCTGCTGTAAGCACTCAGTGCTTCCCCTCCCCAGAGCTCGCCGAGTTTGGTGGGCGCTGAGGATGGGAAGTGCCATTTTTTCTGTGCGCTGAGGGGCCAGGGAAGCTCCTCCGACCGCTCAGTGCCCAGAAAGAACACTTGGTACTTCCCCTCACCGGTGCTCTCCAAGTTCGGGGGGCACTGAAGATGGAAAGCACTGTTTTTTTCTAGGGGCTGGGGGAGACCCTCCGACCCCTCAGAGCCCAGAAAGAACACTCGGCGCTTCCCCTCACCAGTGCTCTCCGAGTTTGGAGGACACTGAGGATGGGAAGCGCTGTTTTTTCTGGGCACTGAGGGTCTGGGAAAGCTCCTCTGACCCCTCAGAGCCCAGAAAGAACACTCGACACTTCCCCTAGTCCATGTTCTCCGAGATCAGAGTGTACTGTGAATGGGAAGCACCGTTCTTTCTGGGCACTGAGGGGCTGGGGGAGCTCCTCAGAGTTGGAGGCTCAGGGACTGTGCGAGTGAGGAGGGGGCAACTGCCCCCCACCCCTGCCAGGAGCTGACACCCTAGGCAATCGCCTAGTTTGCCTACTCCCTCGCGCTGGCCCTGTGCTGCTTCAGACTGCCTCATAATAGAGTCAGCTCTGTCCCTGTCACTGCCTTCTTCCCATCGCAGGAGTATGAAGCAGATACCTCTCAATGTACACACAACAAGGACCCATCTGATAGTTTATTTATCAAACACATGACAGGAGAATGTAAATCAGCTAAAGTAAAATTTGGTGCAGTGGCGAAACTAACGGAGCTGCGCGGAAGGCTGGGAGATAATCAAAATGATGGTGAAGCTGAGTCTGTGTCATTTACTTTGTGCAGCCACTAGGGATGCTCCCAAATTACAGCTCCAGAATACCGAGATCAGTTCCTCTGGAGAAAACGGGTACTTTGGAGGGTGGCTCTATGACGTTGTACCCCACTGAGATCCCTATTCTCCTCAGCTTCCACCCCCAAATCTCAAGGAATTTCCCTACCTACAAAGTAATCCTTACCCTCCTACCCCCCCCCCCCCAAAAAAAAATGACTATGGTGCAGAGTGGTCAAGCTGCCGTACTGCAGTCCGAACTCTCTGCTCAAAACCTGAGTTTGATCCCGGCAGAAGCTGGGTTCAGGCAGCCGGCTCCAGGTTGACTCAGCCTTCCATCCTTCCGAGGTCAGTCAAATGAGGACCCAGCTTGCAGTGGGGAAAGCGTAGACGACTGGGGAAGGCAATGGCAAACCACCCCGTAAAAAGTCTGCCATGAAAGTATCATGATGTGACGTCACCCCAGAGTCGGAAACGACTGGTGCTTGCGCAGGGGAATACCTTTTCCTTTTTAGCCAGGGGGGACCTGGCAACCCTAAGAGCCACACTATTTTTTTTCTTATTACAGTTTTCTACAGAGTCATGTGATTATTTTATTTGCTGAAACCTTTGCATTAAGGAAACCTGCTACTCTGAGAAGGGAACCTGAAGCAGTTCAGCTCCTATTTTGCTTGCTGTGCGTGAGCATGGAGCTGGTTTTTCATTGGGCAATTTGGCTGTTCATCAGCACTCCAGACCTGCCCCTTTCCACATTTGCAAACAGCACAGTAATACAATTGACAAAACTTCATGCATAGGTGTTTGCGCACAATTCTATAGAATTCTTAGGTCACAGCTGTTGAGAGCTGAGTGGTAAGTGGTAATTCTTAGGTTACAGTTGTTGAGAGCTGAGTGGTAAGCTGCAGTACTGCAGTCCAAGCTCTGCTCACGACCTGAGTTCGATCCCAGCAGAAGCTGGGTTCAGGTAGCTGGCTCAGGGTCGACTCAGCCTTCCATCCTTCTTCTTCGCCTTCTGTCCTTCTGAGGTGGGTAAAATGAGTACCCAGGTTGCTGGGGGTAAAGCACAAATGACTGGGGAAGGCAATGGAAACCACCGATAAAAAAATCTGCCAAGAAAACGTCCTGATGTGATGTCAACCCATGGATCAGTAACGACTTGGTGCTTGCACCTTTACCTTTAAAAAAAAAATAGTGGGTTCTTAGAAAAGTCTTAGCATGAGAGAGCCAGTTTGGTGTAGTGATTAACAATGTTCCCTCTAAGCTGCAGAGTCTTGTGAGCAAATATTCTACTTTGTGAGCTACTGGCATTAAAGTTGTGAGCTACTGACATTAAAATTGTGAGCTACTACATAAATTAGTGTGCTCTGGGGTCATCCTTCCTGAGCTAAGAAAAAAAAATTGTGTGAGCTGGAGGCTAAAAATCTGTGAGCTAGCTCACACAAACTCAGCTTAGAGGGAACACTGGTGGTTGTGTGCTGGAATGGCCTTGGGTTAGTTGGGTTTGAGTTGTCCTTGAAAGGGCAGCTTCTGGGAGAGCTCTCTCAGCCCCACCCACCTCACAGGGTGTCTGTTGTGGGGGGAGAAGATAAAGGAGATTGTAAGCCACTCTGAGACTCTGATTCAGAGAGAAGAACGGGGTATAAATCCGTTGTCTTCTCCTCTTCCTCCTTCTTCTTCTGTCCATGTTATCAACATTATTTTATAAATGTGGGTTTATGTATGGGTTTAGTGGAGTTATAGTCCCCCTTTCCCCATCAGCCTCATTTACTTACCTGACCCAACCATCTATCACCTACCATGCCGATGCAATAAAATCCCCCCCATCTCACAGGTATGGTGAAGCCACGAAGCATTCTGTGATGCTCAGATCAGACAGTGGCGAGATAAGGAGATCCAAGGCTCAGCTCACAAGCGACTATGTCTGTCACAAACGTTGCACTTACCAGATAATATCCCCATCCCAAAGGTATTGCTGCTTTTTGTGTACATTTTCGGTTCCAAAAGTGCCCATTCTGGAGGGATTTGGGTGTGGTGAAGAAAAATGTGCTTTCAGAGTGGCTCCTTACCTCATATCCATTCGGAGTGAGGGCAATGTATGCTGTCTTAGCTCTGAATGGGCTGATAGTGGTGATGGGCTATGTGATGTAATAACAAAAAGCCATATGTTTCCTTATTAGTAGGGAAGCTACCATGAGAAGAGAAGAGAAGAGTCAGGAATGGTTGCAAATGACCAACAGAGAAGAGGAACAGAGTGGCTACAAATAGACAAAAACATGTGGAAAAGGTACACAAGTGGTCAGCCCCACCCACCTGACAAAGTGTCTGTTGTGGGGGAGGAAGATAAAGTAGATTGTGAGTCCCTCTGAGACTCTGAGATTCAGAGTGGAGGACGGGATATAAGTCCAATATCTTTTTCTTCTTTAATTTTTTTTTTAAAAAGATTTTGTGTCTTCTGAAAATGCCATTTTATGCCAAAATATTCACAATGTCTTTGGGACGACTTTAGATAATAACAAGCTATGGGATGAATTAATATTTTCCATGTAGTGAAATAGAACTGCCAATGTTATTTTTAATGGGCTAAGTTTAATTAAAATGCAATCATATCATGAAACAAGATTTGTGAAAGAGTGAAATGAAAGGGGTGTATTAAAGTTTACAAAATGAACAGGTAATCTTATTTATAATATGTTTGATGACTTTCCTCAGTCAGAACTGCGCTGTAATTCTCTATAAATTAATATTATTATAGAGCTCAAAGGTGGCTTTTAAAAGGCAATTAGCAAGAGTTACTGTTAATAGCCAACATTATGCCTTATGTTCTGCTCTTTTTAATGGATCTTTCAGAAGCAAAATATAAAAACAAATTATGTGCTTTAGATCTCAGTTTCTAGAAGTGTCAGTATGTGAACTCTCAACCTGATGAACAGTCCAATGCTCTTTTTAATTAATGTATTAAATTATAAAGAGGAAATTTAAGAACATAAGAGAAGCCATGTTGGATCAGGCCAATGGCCCATCCAGTCCAACACTCTGTCACACAGTGGCCAGAAAAAAACAGGTGGCATCAGGAGGTCCGCCAGTGGGGCCAGGACACTAGAAGCCTTCCCATTGTTGCTGTCAAGCACGCTCATTTCTGGACCACATTTTACTATGTAGAGAGCATTTCATCAGCTCTCCAGCTCTCCCCCATTATTTGCAACCCAGAGGGCACGTAGTGAAAACATCTGGCCCTGGGATGTGTATACTAGAGGCTGGCCGCTGGTACCTCCAAGCTGCCTCCCCCCCAGGTTTCACACAGACAACCCTTATCTCTTAAAAGAGAAGTGTGAGAAGGTTTGATGTTTTCAATAGCCTAAATAGATAGTCACTTAGTAACCTTTGAACCTGTGACTCCAGTATGCATCTTTAATGTAGTCTTTGATGAGATCCTATATAGCAACTGTGTAACTGTTTGTACCCCATTACTCCCAAGGCTTGTGTCCTTGGCAAAGCTCCTGTGTTTCTTACAATAAACCCATCTTTTGATTCAAAACCAAAGGACTCTGTTATTGGGAAATATCGGCACTTGACATTTTGGGAGTAATCTTACTTGGGAACTTAACTGAAGTGGAAACTTTCTACTGTGATGGCGGAGAGAGCTCCAGATAACAGAGAGGCCCACGACAACCCAGAACTGCTGGTTGGTGAGGATCAAGGACCTGACACAGTCCTGAGGCAACCTCCGTGGCATATACTCGACGCCAGGAGGCCGGCTGGGAGAGGGTCCCCACTGCACATACAGCAACTATTCATAAACACCAAAGGATTGGGGCCCAGGTCTACTAGCCTGATGGATGAAGCACCCGCACGGAGGGAAGCAATCTTAGCGCTGCCCCCCCCCATGCACACAGATGGGGGACGATAGTGATCAAGGCACATCTGAGGTGAGTGGGGGTGATGGTTGAGAAGATCGGGGGTACCGATCCGATCCCAGATGAGAAAGAGGAGGATCAAGATCCCGACCCACGAGATTTCCTCCAAATGATGAGGTTTGAAATGGTGGAGATGGCCAGAACGATCCAGGAGGAAATGCGAGCTAACAATGCCTTCATGACTCAAGAAGTGAGGAGGCCAGTGCTGCGGGGGGGGAGCAACCATAACAGCTTGCACAACCCTGACCTCAGCAACCTCAGCAAACCCTACCCCCACTGCCACCATCACAGCAACCCCAACCACTGCTGCCGCCGCTGCCGCTGAGGCCAGTAGATTACAGTAGGGGCCGTGAGTTGGATGCCACCTTCGACAGGGACCCTAAAGAGGTGGAATACTTTTTGATACAAGCTAACAGCTTCATGTACTACTGGGGGCACACCTTCCCTGATAAGTTCAGCCGAGTGGATTACTTAGGATCCAAACTGAAAGGGGCCACCAAGAAATGGTACATGAGCCCCTATGAAACCCGAAGCCTGGAACTAGATATGGTGGCAGCGTTCCTGCGGGCACTACTGACACAGTATGAAGACCCCTTACAAGAGACCCGAGCGCTGATGACCCTGTGAGTCTTACAACAGGGGGCCAAGGCGGTAAGAGAGTACGCGGCAGAATTTCAGGACAACGCCGCCAAAGTGCGGGGCTGGAGTGAGCAGATGAAAATCGAGCAATTCCAGGAAGGCCTGAATGCCAGCGTGCTAGATAGAGCCCTCCAACAAGCTCGCCCTTCCTCGCTGGTGCAACTTGCGGGAGAAGTAGAGACCAACATGAAGAGAGTGGTTCTCCAGCACCAACAGCAGCAAGGGAGTAAGGGGGGGCGTGAGTCTCAGCAGGGGGCAAAGGTGGAAGGACGGAAGGCAGGCCAGTTCGGGGAGGCATCCAAGCCACCCCCCCCCCTGGTGCTGCTTTCAATGTGGGGACCCTAACCACATGACTGAAAACTGCCCCGAGAAGCCTCAAGGCCCCCCTCATTCCGAAGACCAGTGCACCCAAAATGAAGGAGGAGGGACGAGTGAAGGAGCCAGTGAAGGGCAGCTCGGCATCTGCAACTCCACATGAAGAAGAGATCATCGTCATAATGAACTGGGAGAAGAATCATGGTAAGAAGAGCCGTCAAGAAACGGGAGCGACCTGTACTGGGCAGTGCTGAGCAGCAGGTCGTAGAACTAACAGTGCCACTGAGGGTGAGAATTATGGGGACTTTGCTTTTCATCCCACTGACTTTACTGAACACTAACCTTAAGTGTTTTATACACGCCCAGGAGCTACTAGATTCTGGGTGCACCAGAGACATAATCACTAGTAGTAAACTAGTAGTAGTTATAGATGTTGTCTTTTCTGGACAAACACTTGTCAGGAATGTTATGGGCTGATCCTGCATTGAGTGGGAGGGTGGACTAGATGGCCTGTATAGCCACTTCCAACTCTGTGATTTTATGATTCTATTCTATGATTTGCTAATCAGCAAAGTAAGTTTAGCCCTCTCTGCCAATTCTGTAATCTTCACCATCCATTCCTCTGTTGTGGGGAATATCGAGATCCAGATACCACCTTGTTGTATATGTTACTCCTCAGTAGGGTGGAATTCTAGCAGGCGCTCCTTTGCCTATTCAGCCACACACCCCGGATGTAGTCAATCTTCCAAGAGCTTAGAAGACTCTTTTTTGTAAGCTCTTAGAGGACTGACTACATCAGGGTGTGTGGCTTAATATGCAAAGGAGCTCTTGCTAGAATTCCACCCCTGCTCCTCAGCATGCTTCCTTTATCTTGTAAGGATGGACACAAGCCACATTTTTGCTGTTCGGTTTGTGGCTGAACCACAAACTGAACCACGAACCAATATGCTGGTTCGCTAACCGGAGCAGTTCATATTGTTTTGTGAGCCAATTAAATCCCTGCTTTCGGCTCCCCGAGAAAAGTGGAAAAATGCAGAAAACAAGGGGTTAAATGGCTCTGCAACATTTCCCTCCCTGCTTCCTGCTTTTCACAAAAGCAGTGGCGAGCAGAACGTGGGTATGTGTGTGTGAAATGGCCCTGAATCTTTTTTTTTTGTCCTTTTTGTCCAAAATAATGCTTACTGAGAACAAAGGATTAATTCCTACATAAAAGATAGGTGTCATGTTCAATATGATTGCGATAGCTAGATCTACATGTTGGGATAAGGAAGGAGGGAAAGAATGGGTGCATGGTTTAAGAAATTAGTTGGGTGCATTGATTTTAATGAGAGCTGACAGATAATGTCAAACTTTATACAAAGCTCTATTTATTATTGCAACAATTGACAGAAGTCTCAACGGAATGTTGTTCTTTAGCATTTAGCTGTTCCATGGTTCTCTTTGTTCTAAGGGCATCTTACAACCAGAGATGCTTAAGCACCTGCTGGTTCACTTTGCAGCCAGTCCACCATTTATAATCGATGCCAGTGAATGTTCAATAAGAAGTTCACTTGTGTTTGAACAGGATGCATATGTTTGATCATGCATGCGGGGCAGGGGGGGGGGGAGCAATTGCACAGTCTTGTTCTTATACCGTTTCTTTGCATCTTCCCCACCTCCTCTCCCCATCTGCTGCTTGCCACATTCTTGAAACACACAAAACATTAACATTTTCGCAGTTAGCGATTCACATTTATGAAGCATCTCCCTCTGTCTGTCACCAGCTTCCCTTTCATTTGCACACCCTCACCCCTGGCCTGAAAATAGGTGCTACGTGTGAAACACCTCAAACAAGTCTCAGTCATCACAAGGTGAGCACCGAGCACACGGAGCAATGGCCGTTGTTTGTGTTGCAAGACGGATCCTGGTGCAACAAACTCAGCGATGGTCTTACCCAGGGCTTTTTTGCAGCAGCAGCAGGAACTCCTTTGCATATTAGGCTACGCCCCCCAATGTAACCAATCCTCCAAGAACTCTTCTTACAGAGCCTAGTGTAATATGCAAAGGAGTTCCTGCTACAAAAAAAAAATACCCTTCTGGTATTTAAACTTCCCCTCTGTTCCATTTCACTGCGAGTCTTAGTAGATAATACTGATCCTTGGGGCTTTTTTTGTAGCAGGAAATCCTTTGCCTATTAGGCCACACCCCCCTGATGTAGCCAATCCTTCTGGAGCTTACAGTAGACTCTGTAAGAAGAGCCCTGTAAGCTCTTGAAGGATTAGCTACACCAAGGGGTGTGGCCTAATATGCAAAGGAGTTCCTGCTACAAAAAAGTGCCCTGATCTTACCATAATAACAACCAGGGCTTTTTTTTTTAGCGAAATCCCAGCAGAAACTCATTTGCATATTAGGCCATGCCCCCTGACATCACCAGTGTTCCACAAAGGGCCTTTTTTGTAGGAAAAAAACCCAACAAAACTCATTTGCATATTAGACCACACCCATGGTGCCAAGCCAGCCGGAACTGTGTTCCTGTGCGTTCCTGCTCAGAGCCCTAATGACAACTTTCAGGAAAGCCTTTTTGGCAGGAAATAGCAGGGAGTCAATCAATCAAGCAATATTTGTTTTAGTCAAAGACCAGAACAGCAATAAAGGAAGACAACGAGACAACTCTTAAGAGTACAGTCGATGAAATCAAGGCTCTTCCAAATATTTCCTCTTACAAATTACAATGTAACAAAATTTTGCTACTGCCTGAGTTATTAAGCTCTGGGTATCTTCCAATAAAAATTTCCGAAGTACCTCAGTTCTAAAATTTATATAAAACTCCAAGGGTTTGAATTTAGATAAAAGTGGGGTAATTAGACACAAACTTTCCCCTTGATAAAGTTCACAGTGAGGAGGATATGCGAGACTGTTTCAACTACTTTTTCTGAACAAAAACAACATCGTTTCTGCATTGGTAGATGGGAGAACCTACCAGCTAATACTGCAGATGGAAAAACGGCAAGGCAAGCCCTTGAGAAAGCCCATCTATGTCTGGCATATGTTATATTCAACAGATAAGGGGCAGATGTATAATCTGGCCATGATTTGAATCTGGAATAATTTGCAGGGAGCAGCGCTTCATCATTTTTGGAGTTCAGCGTCAGTCTCCGAAATACCAGAGCTTTCGCTTCATTCAGGCTCCTGTCGAAAAGTTCTTCCGGATTCAGCCCAATCGATCTGATTTTTTTTTCCCAATAATCTTAGCAGCCCAGAAAGGAGAGGGGTCTGCTGCAAGTAAAAATGGGATTCGACTTTAAGCGAACTCTTAACCAAAAGCAAATCGCAGGTTTCCGTATTTTTAACTCTACTCTAGGGAGGTCAGCTTCCTGCAGTAAAATGGCGTTCGAGGTGCATCTAGGGACATTGAACAATGATCTACGAAGTGTTGACTGTACAGGGTCAGCAGGAGTTTCACCAGAGCACAAACCCTCTGTTTGTTTTGCTTTCGTTTTCAGAGCAAGTAAAGTTGTAGAGGAACCAGACTCAGTGAGTGTGTGTGTGTGTGTGTGTGAGAGAGAGAGAGAGAGAGAGAGGGAGGGAGGGAGGGAGGGAGGAAGGGGGCAGAGGATTCCTCGGTTTGGAGGCCCTGTCCCCACTTTAGAAAGTGAGGGGGGGAGGAAAATGTCTACTGAGCACTCTATTATTCCCTATGGAAAACCATCCCCATAGGGAATAATGGGGAATTGATCCACGGGTATCTGGGGCTCTGGGGGGGGATGTTCTTTGAAGTAGAGGCACCACATTTGTAGCATAGCATCTGATGCCTTTCCTCAAAACACCCTCCAAGTTTCAAAAGGATTGGACCGGGGGGGGGCAATTCTATGAGCCCCCAAAGAAGGTGCCCCTATCCTTCATTATTTCTAATGAAGGGAAGGCATTGAAAAGGTGTGCAGTCCTTTTCAATGTGATGGCCAGAACTTTCTTTGGAGTTCAATTGTACTTGTTCTAACTTTCCTCATGACTCCACCCCCAATGTCTCCTGGCCCCACCCCCAAAGTCTCCTGACTCCACCCCCAAAGTCGCTAGATATTTCTTGACTTGGACTTGACAACCCTACTGATTAGGCTGACCCATAAAGTAATTGGGGGGGGTGACTTGGCTTGAAATAGCAGGGAGCGTGAGTGTGCCAAAAGGAAAAGGGATACTAAACCACACCAGTCAGGAAGACAAAGACACTACTCATTTGTATTGCCTTTCGTGTAGTGTACTATCGCCAGGGCTCACTTTCTAGCAGGAGCTCCTTTGCATATTAGGCCATGCCCCCCTGATATAGCCAATCCTCCTGCAGCTTACAGTATGCCCTGTAAGAAGAGCCCTGTAAGCTCTTGGAGGATTGGCTGCATCAGGGGGATGTGGCTTAATATGCAAAGGAGCTCCTGCTAGAAAGTGAGCCCTGGCAATCACCGATGTCAGAGGCCTTGTGACAGTTGGAAACCTCCAGTTCTAAGGTTGCCAGCCTCCGGGGGAGGGGAGACCTGGGAATCCCCAGGAGTTACACTAATCTCCGCCCTATAGAGATCAGTTTCCTTGGGGGAAATGAATGCATTGGAGGGTGAACCCTGGGGCGGGGTATCCTACTAAGGTTCCTGTTCTCCTCCTGGCTCCTCCAAACCTGTAGGAATGTCCCACCCTGGATCTGGCAACCCTCCCCTCCATCACATGCTGGCGGCCATGGGGGTCTGGCAATCCTATCTGATCCCCATCTTCCCATTGTCCTGAAATTTCTGCTGCGAGTACCGTTCAGTGTCACGCTTGCAATCCGGAAAGGTGTCTTGCAAATACACAGTAATTTCATCATGGCACTTTCCATTCCGATGGCTCCCTCTCAGTAATTCAATTGGTACACTCCAGCTGATAACAGACCAGCACTTTGGGCACTTTGGGCCAACTCAGAGATGCCTCGGAAAGCAGCCCAAAAAATAATTGCGGATGGCAACATCTGCCTCCTGTCCCCATCCCGCACTCACCCCTTCCTCAAGGCTGATTCATCTGGATCAAAAACCTCCCATTCTTGATTCATCTGGATCAAAAACCTACCAGTCTCCTCCACATCATCCAGAAGAGGAAGGGCGCACACGAGGTGACTTGGCAGTTGTAATGTACTGAGAACCGAGAACTGAGAACCAAGACGGAGACATAGTTTATTCAGTAGCACATTACAAGAAAGAGAACACGCGGGCCGGGCCCCGCTTATATACATTACCCGGAACAGCCCCCTCATCCAACCAGGCCAATCCTGGTTGGTCAAACTTCCCGCCACAGATCTTGATGGGCAAGGCGACTGGCGAGCTCCATCCAGGGACCCGGGGGTCGCCTTCAGTTGCGATCGCCATGTGGCCTGATCCCTTATGTTTAATATGTCATGGGTGCTGGGAGCCCTGCAGAAGAAGCCGAGCCTGCAGAAGAAACTGTGCCCCTGCCACCTGCACCAGTGCCTTTGCCTCCTGCTGGAGAAGATCCAAGCCCCCCTGCCTTGCCCTCTCGGGTGGCTCATGTGCGTGACTGCCTTCGTCAGGACCTCAGGGATCGGAGGAGGGTGGCACGCTCACAAGCAAGACGCTCCCTGAGCCTGAGTTTTGAAAGGATTCTGGCCCTTCTAGGAGTGAGGGTGCTTGAGTCCCAGCAGGATCCTGGCTGCCCTCTGAGTCAGCAATTAGCCCAAATGGGCAACAGATAGCAGAGGGCTATATAGCTGTAGGCTTTGAGAGAAGGCTTTGTGGAAGCAACTAGTCATCTACCTGATGTCCTAGCATCCACTTTGGCTTTTGACTTTGGACCTCCTGACCTTGGCTTGACTTCTGGACCCCCTGACTACGGCTTCTGAACCTCTGACCTACGATACCTGGATGACGATTTGGCTTTGGCACCTTGGACACTCTTGCTCACCGGTTACAGACCTTGGACTGCCCCTGGACTTTGCCTGGCCTGGCCCCAGCTCATGACATAATACATAACAGCAGTGCAGAAGCACCAAGCCACCCCCGAGCTGTTTTCGGCTTTTTTCCCTGGCAGCCCAGTGGGAGCGCTTGTGTGCAAGAGTGTTCTGCCCCTTTATGGAACCCAGAGCAGCGGCTTCTGAGGCATCTCTCCATGTGGAGGCGCCTGGCCGCTGCATGGACGGGATGGGGCTGCCTCCCCGGTACTGTGTGGAGGCTCCGGGACGGCTCTTTTTGATCTGACCCACTTTCAGCCCCAGAATGCCCTTCTGGTATCTGCCTCCAGGTTCTATAGTTCTCTCCTGATAAAGTACTCAGTAGGGAAGGGGGGCAGGGGGACGCCAATAACCAGCAAAATAACTCCATTCCCCCCAGCAATAACCCTCTTCCCTGGCTGCTCCATGGAGGCAGAAGTGGCTGAAGGAAAGCTTCTGGGGGTGGCATGAGGAGAGGCTGGGGAATGAGTGGCAGCAGGCCTGCTCTCCTGTGCTCCTCTTCCTTCTCTATCAAGGGGCAGTCCCGGGGTTGCCCCAGCTGCCTGGCTCCTCCTCCAGCTGGGCAACTACAGGGACCATCGCTTGGGGCAGGCTTCAGTAGTCTGCTTTTGCTTCAGCGGCTGGGTGGGCCACTTCTGCCAGCGTCGGCACTGAGGAGCTGGTGCAAGACTGGCGCCCTGGGCCAGGCACCCCGCCGCCCCTTGCCTTGGAGTGGTTGCTGCCACTCCATCCCTCACATCTGTGCTTCTAAGTACAGATGCGAGGGATGGAGCCACGGCAAGCGAGCGATGTGCTTGCGCATTGAGAATGGAAGCCCTGCAGTGGCCACCGCTGAGCTCGCTATTTCCCTCACCTCGGAGGTGAGGGCTGGCAAGATGGCCAAAGCTGGCACCCTCCCCCCAGGGCCATGCTCCAGGCAGCTGCCTCAGGCCGTCTAATGAACCTTGACAGTGGGGTGAGGAGAATCTCACCAGCTGCCCTCCAGTGGAGGGGCCATAAAGAAGAAGAAGAGGAAGAAGAGGAGGAGGAGGAGGAAGAAGAGGAAGAATTGCAGATTTTTCCCTGCCCTTCTCTCTGAATCAGAGACTCAGTGAGGCTTAGAATCTTCTGTATCTTCTCCCCCCAGAACAGACACCCTGTGAGGTGGGTAGGGCTGAGAGGGCTCTGAGAGGAGAGCCAGTTTGGTGTAGTGGTTAAGTGTGCGGTCTCTTATCTGGGAGAACCGGGTTTGATTCCCCACTCCTCCACTTGCACCTGCTGGCATGGCCTTGGGTCAGCCATAGCTCTGGCAGGGGTTGTCCTTGAAAGGGCAGCTGCTGTGAGAGCCCTCTCCAGCCCCACCCATTTCACAGGGTGTCTGTTGTGGGGAGGAAGGTAAAGGGGACTGTGAGCCACTCTGAGACTCTTCGGAGTGGAGGGCGGGATATAAATCCAATATCTTCTTCTTTTCACAGAAGCTGCCCTTTCAAGGACAACTCTGCAAGAGTTATGGCTGACCCAACTCCGTTCCAGCAGCTGCAAGTAGAGGAGTGGGGAATTAAACCCAGTTCTCCCAGACAAGAGTCCGCACACTTAACCACTACACCAAACTGGCTTAATCACTGCACCAAAGGAGGGGAGAGGAACTTAACCACACACTTAACCACTACATCAAAGGAGGGAGGGGTGAACGAAAGAGCCTGCCCCCCATGGCTATGGGCCTGTCTGGCCCAAGTGGTGGACCTCCTGATGACACCAAGGTTTTTTTTGGCTACTGTGTGACAGAGTGTAGGACTGGATGGACCATTGGCCTGATCCAACATGGCTCATCTTATGTTCTTATGTTCACATGAGACCAGGCAATTCAAGCATTGGCTAGGTGAAGAAGATAGCAACCAAACAAAATCCTGAAACAAAACAAACACCCTTTCAGTCTCAGGAGAATTGTTGGCAGAGTCTGACATTGCCCAGAAACAGTAAAGCTCCATTTCTTTAGAGCTGCTAATTAAATTGAAATAGAAATCCGAGAGATATAAATAAACAACTCAATCAATTACCTATGTTGACTCTCTCTTTTGGTGTTTCCTTTTAAATCCCATTTGTTGCAGGGGGGAAAGAAACGCTTACGACTGCGCCAATCAATAGTGTAAATTGAATAAAGATTATAGAAGCCCCCTCAAATAATGGGGCTATGAATGTACAATTTCTCTCTGGGGAGATTAATGTGATAACCAATATGGATCTGTAAATTATCATATATTATATGGTACTTGAACATTCATAATGCAATGATTTTATATGCTTTGATAATTATAACACGGTAGAATTTCATAGCATCTTGATTTGGGCTCAGATGCATATTTAAATATTCCAAAGGGAATTTCGGGAGTCATCGGAATAACTAATGCAGGCTCAGGTTTTCTAACAGCCTGTTGTTTGCTTTGCTAAATCACTCAGCTGTTCTTTGTTGCTCGGTAGTAGTGGTAGTGCTCAGTAGTAGAGGTATTCCCAGTAGTAATGTATGGCTGTGAGAGTTGGACCATAAGGAAGACCAAGCACAGAAGAATAGATGCTTTTGAGCTGTGGTGCTGGAGAAGACCCTTGAGAGTCCCTTGGACTGTAAGAAGATCCAGTCAGTCAGTCCTAAGGGAAATCAACCCAGACTGTTCCCTGGAAGGTCAGATGCTGAAGCTGAAGCTCAAATACTTTAGCCACAAAATGAGAAAGGAGCACTCACTGGAGAAGACCCTGATGCTGGAAAAGACAGAAGGCAAAAGAAGAAGGGGACGGAAAAAGATGAGATGGCTGGGCAGAATTACTGAAGTAGCTAACATGAATTTGATCAGACTTCGGAGGATGATAGAAGACAGGAGGGCCTGGCGTGACTTTGTCCATGGGGTTGCAAAGAGTCAGATCATAGGTTTCTACTTTCTGAGAAACTTCCATGCCAAAAATATTATACTCAGGGCTTTTTTTGTAGCAGGAACTCCTTTGCATATTAGGCCACACCCCTCTGATGTAGCCAATCCTCCAAGAACTTACAGGGCTCTTCTTACAGGGCCTACTGTAAGCTCTTGGAGGACTGGCTACATCAGAGGGTTGTGGCCTGATATGCAAAGGAGTTCCTGCTACAAAAAAAAGCCCTGATTATATTCCAGTTTACATGTGTTGATCCAAGTTGTTAAACGTACTGAGGGTGAGTGTGCATTGCTACATAAAATGTGTATATTATAGGTATGGGTAATTGTTACTAGTCTGATATAAGTTTTCGTGTGTGACAAATAGTTCCAGGATAAAATATTGAAAAAGGCTGATGAAGGACCATGAGGTATCCCGGGCTAACGGTCCCTTACTCTCTCGGAGACTACTCTCTCTGAAACCATGAGGTATCCCGGGCTAACGGTCCCTTACTCTCTCGGAGACAAGCTTTGCTGGAAATTTGAGGACTCCATACAAGTCGCTGAACATAAGCTGGAACAGCAGGAAGGCATTTGCCTCTGAGGAACTGTACTTTATTATCTTTATACAGCAGACAGTGTGGGGGAGTGAACAGAACTCTATTTCCAGTTGCGGTTGTTTAATCATGTATTATGAGTATTAACAAGTTACTAATAATGACTATTGCTAGGCATGTTTTTTTGATAAATATAGGTTGCATATACACTATTTATGTAAAAGTGTTATTGCCATTCTGGTGATTTTTAGCTTAATTATTCATTTACATCGGAACCTGTTGATATTTACCACTGATTATATTCCAGGTTGTAAGTAGGGAGTCATGCAGCTGTTATAGCTATAGTAACTGAACACACATAGGATAGCACAGGGATGGCCAGACTTGCTTAACGTAAGAGCCATACAGAATAAATGTCAGATATCTGAGAGCCATAAGGCAGGCAAATCATTGGGGGGGGGGAGGGAGAAGTGGAAAGAAAACAACTTGAACTTTGAATGCATTCTCCAAGCTGCTGGCTGGCTTGGCTTGGAGAAATGATTTAGAAAGACAAATGCCTTCTCCGAGCCAGCTGATCGGATGGTGGGGGCTTTGAGAGCCGCACAATATACGTGAAAGAGCCCCATGTGACTCCTGAGTCATGCTTTACCACCAGTCCCACCCACATACCTGCCACTGACCAGGTGTGGGAAGTTAGGTGTTTAGTTACCAGTTCAGATGCATCTGATTTACATGCTGCTGCTGTTTTGTTTTGGTTTTTTAAATCAGTTAACAAGAAATTCTATTCTTAGTTGAGACTTTCTACTTGCATGTTTCTTTACTCCACTCCATCCTCTGCAGGGCAGTCCTTCAAATACTTGAAGATGGCTTATGGCAATGCAACGACTTGCATGAAGCCACCAGGTCCTTTCCAGCAGGGGGCAGCATGTAAACGCCCAAAGGCCTCAAAGCGGGGGGTAATGGGGCTCTGTTCCTCCCCTCCCCCTGCACATTTCCGGCTGACGCGCAAGAGCCTGTACATCCCCTCAGCCTCAGCAGTCTTTATGGTCAGCTAACCAACATCTTTTGGTGATTCCCCGGCCCCAGAGATGTCTAGCTCCCCGCAACTAGGGGCAGGGCCTTTTCAGCTCTGACGCCTGCCTGGTGGAAGGAGCTCCCCTTTAAGGTCAGGGCCCTCTGGGATCTGCTGCAGTTCCACAGGACCTGCAAAACAGACCTCTTCTGCCAGGCTTTTAGCTAAGGCAGCAGAAGCCATTCTTTATCTGGTCTCCCCCCGCCCCACGCCCCGCCCCTTCCAGCACTTGGGATTGAATGACCGAGAGATCAGAGTGATTGTGTCTGTTAGTTGGTTTCTAGTGAACTATCAATCTTATTGTATTTAAGGTTGTTTTTAACTCTTCTGGTAACCTGCCCTGAGCCTGCTTCAGTGGGAAGGGTGGGATGTAAATTGAAATTATAGCAATAATAACAGCAATAATAGTAGTAGTAGTAGTTGTTGTTGTTATGAGAGCGAGTTTTATGAGAGTCGGTTTGGTTGTAGTGGTTAAGTACATGGACTCTAATCTGGGAGAATCAGGTTTGATTCCCTGTTCCTCTACTTGCAGCTGCTGGAATGGCCTTGGGTCAGCATAGCTCTTGCAGAGTTGTCCTTGAAAGCTGCTGTGAGAGCCCTCTCAGCCCCACCCACCTCACAGGGTGTCTGTTGTGGGGGGGGGAAGGTAAAGGAGATTGTGACAGCTCTGAGATTTGGAGTGGAGGGCAGGATATAAATCCAATATCATCATCATCATCATCATCAATCTTCATCATCTTCTCCTCCTCCTCCTCCCTGCCCCTTTCTTTATTAAGGGCCCATCCTGTCCTAGTGCTGGTGCCTTCAGTGGCTCCACCTCTCCGGAAGTCATGCAAGATCCAAAGCTGCTGCCACCCTCAGGGTACAACTGTGGCTCATCCCTTTCCCAGTTCATTGTTACTCAGTGGCCTGTTAAAGGCTAAGAATTTCACCAGCCAGCAGGTGCTTAAAGATGCTATCCTTGTTACTAACGTGGTGTGTGATTTCCAAGGACAGCTCTTCATATCCCGCTGGAGTTGGGGAACTCTGACATCCCTCAGTTCCTTGACAATGACTTTCCAGAATATATATTACTACTCCACCTCTTTTGCTCTCCAAAAAAGATATGTTCCCTTTTATTGAGCAGTTATGTAGAGTTAGTCTTTAACCTTATAAATATCTGTGTATGGGATTGCAGGCGGGGGAGAGGGCTTTACCGTGTCTTTAAAGATAGCATCAAGACAGCGCCGGTATAACTCATTGGAGACCTAATTATAGAGGAAAGCTGTGTTTGGTTAATACGTAAGTGGAATTCTTGCAAAGTTTCCTGCCTTTACTCCATGAGGAAAAGGCTATTATAAATATTTTAATAAATCAATGGATGACAATTGGCAGGGGAGGGTTTGCAAACAGCTAGGCAGAATAAGTGAATGTTCATCATAAAGCAGGTGAAAAATGTTTTTTTTTTTTTTTAAATGGGTTCACTCCAGCTAAAGTGAAGCGCATTTAACCCCAATTGATTTCAATATGAAAGTTAAGCGCTTGCATTAATCTACCGCATAGAAATCAATGTGACTTTAGAGCACATCCTGTTGTCCGGATTATGCCCGATATATACTATATGACTTTTTTTTTTTTTTTTTAACAATAAGGAGATTACTCCTAGCATTTTATTTATTATCTTAATTTACAGAAGCCATGGTGTTATTCTGCAGGTATTACAAAGATGTCTGGAGCTAATAATTGCTCAAATGACCTGTTTAGCACTAATTTCCTTTTGTCTTTCCTGGGGAAAAAAAAATCTTGACTATATTTCAGTGGTGATTCTAAAAAAGTGTGTGGGGGGGCAATGAACAGTACATTTGAACCCTTGCCAAAAACAGTTAATCATTTTATTTATTTAATTTTAGGCAATTTATAGTCCGCCTTTTCCCAAGGATGGGCTCAGGGCGGATAACAACATTCTAAAAACAGTATCAAAACAACAGTGAAAACCAGAGCGATGTGGACAATACAGTTTGACAGGTCATACGAATTATAAATGGCGGCTCAGTCAAGCACATATTATATGAACTGAAGATAGTAAATGAAATAAACTTATGTTACTGCAGAGATGGATCGCCACATAGGGCCAGCCGATGGAGTAGGATGCCTGCGGCCTCAACCAAAGGACTGGCAGAATAGCTCCATTTTACAGGCCTTATGGAAAGATAACAATTCAGTGAGGGCCCGGATCTCTAGAGGGAGCTGATTCCACCAGACTGGGGCCATGGTTGAAAAGACCCTGGCCCTGGTTGAGGCAAGATGAATGTCCTTTGTGCCAGAGATGGTCAGCAGATGTTGTGTGCCGGATCGTAGTAATCTCCGGAGCACATATGGGAAGAGGTGGTCCCACAGACAGGCCTCAGATTCAGTGAAAACTCATAGGAGTGCAGCTCCTGAACCTTCCTTAGAGCTCCACCTCCTCCTTCTGAGAGTTCCTCCTCCTTGTCCATTGAATGGTATGTGCAGCTGCATAACAATCCCTGGATGAGCTCCACCACCTATTTTTCTACAAAATGACTGCTGCCCGTAGATATGTCAGTCCCAGGCCATGTAGATAGAACTCAAAGGTGTTTGAGGAATTGGGGTTTTTTGTTTGTTTGCTAACCAGGGCCTTTTGAACATGTACTTCAAACTGAAATCTCAAAGTCATGCTTTAAATCCATGATCGTCTTTATTTATTTATTTATTTTTAGAAAATCAATAAATAATTAACTTGGATAAGCAATGAGGGTCTGTGACTTAACTATTTGGAGGAGATTCGAGTCAGGCTATTCCATCAAATAATATTTTTGTGACAGAGATAAAAGAATATCTACTATTTCTGTAAAGGAAAAAAAGCTTATGAAAGGTCTGGGGTTTTTTTGCTTTGTAGTTAGTCTATAGATATTGTTGTTAACTACATTACGGTCATCTTGATTTTTAATCTAACAATATCCCAGGCAGGAAAGCAGATAATGGTATGTGATATTGTACATGAGAAATGTGAGAAATTTCCCTGAGATATATGTTGTACATGAGAAAGTGAGAAATTTCCCTGAGATATATGGCTCATGGGGCCAGATAATGGTATGCTGGTGCCCAAAACTATATCAAGCTTAACAAACCCACAGGATTTTAAAAGTAGTTTAGTAATTTTAGCTCTTCTTTGCACTTAGATGCTTCTCTTCATCTGAGGCTCCAAACTGTCTATCTTCCTTAAGTATGAGTGTTGAACCATCTCTGATTGCTCATATTACTGGTATTCCTGAGGACTCATCTCTAAATCAGTTTTACTGCAGAGTGGATGTTGTTTAAGAAACAATCCCCCCTAAGAAATGATACTGGCTTGGTAAACCTCTGTTTTTTATTCCACTCTTCCACCACGGAATTGAAGGTAGTTTACATGGTCTGTTCTGTATCTCTATCCTCACAGCAATCCTATAAATAAGATATGGCTGAGAGAACAGGGCTGGGACCAGAGTCTCATAATGAGTTATGGCGGAGCTGGGATTTGCGCCCAGGTCTCTAGGGCTGTAGTCAAACGCTCTAATCGCTACACCATCCTGGTTGTCTTTGTTGAAATGCTTTTCTAATCTTCTTCAAAATCCCTCATGTTTTGCCTGAACAGGAAGCCCCAGAAATACTGTTAACAAAATTTGAGCGGCAGCTTGCGATAGACGGCTTCCAGTTCCACCCTCCAAGTGTCACGACCAATCCTTGATCCCTTGGGGTTGATCCTACAGCAGGGGTCCCAAACTTTTTTTTTGAGCCTGCATGCACTTTTGAAATTCTGACACAGTGTGGTGATCACAGCTACAAAATGGCCGCTGAAGGAGGCGGAGCCAGCCACAGAAAGGTGCTGTGGTTTCCCTTCAGTCAGACAGTGAAGATCCTTGGGCTGTGGTGGCAACTGCTGCTAAAGCAGTGTTTTTATAAAAAAAATCAGCACAGCCAATCATAACTAGTGGCAAATCAAAAGCCTCACTGGTCAGAAGCCTAACCTAGCCCCACCCACTTTCTGACAACATTTGAAGGGCACCAGGAAAGGTACTGGTGGGCACTATGGTGCATTTGACATCCTGTTGGGAACCCCTGTCCTAGAGTTCTCAGCCAATAACAGTCTATGAATCCTTTAAAGGAGCGAGGGGGAGATATGAGAGGAGTTAAAAGAAGATGAGGAGTCAAGTTGTCCCTTAGGGCTCAGCTTGATATGCAGAGTAGTAGGGATCAGATAGGGATAGGTGTTCTGTGTTAGGCAGGTTAGTCTAGTTAAAGGAGGCAGGAGGTAGGGAAGGGTGAGAGGATGAAGGGAAAATCCTGAAATACCAGCTAGCCTTCTCTTCAGGGAATGAATCAAAGGGTGATCAGAATAAGGGATTTCAGGAGCTAAATAGATAAGTTCCACTCTTACGGTATTTCTGTCTGTGTAGCAAAGGGAGTAGAAAAAGCAGGGGTGGAATTCTAGCAGGAGCTCCTTTGCTTATTAGGCCACACACCCCTGATGTAGCCAATCCTCCTGGAGCTTACAAGGCTCTTTTCTGTAAGCTCTTGGAGGACTGGCTACATCAGAGGTGTGTGGCCTAATATGCAAAGGAGCTCCTGCTAGAATTCCACCCCTGAGAAAAAAAGATCAAAGATCCCAGGGTTTAGTGAGCCTTTCCTGACAAAATCACCTCATCTCTTTCACCTGAAGAAACATCCTGTCATTTCTGTAGTGTGTGTATACAACTGTTACAATTCTTTAAAAAGTTATGACCCAGCCTGAGACAATTTTTACAATGTTTTACTTGTTGTTGTGTACAGTTTGGTTTGTGGTTTATGGCTAAACCACAAATTGAACCACAAACCGATACATTGGTTAGCAAACCGACGTGATTTGTATTGGTATATGACTGTGGTTTCTGCTCCCTGCTGCTCTCACCACAAAAAGGAGAATTGAACAGAAAGCAGGGAATGAAATGTCTCAGAGTTATTTCATCCCCCACTTTCTGCTTGCCATTGCTTTTGGCAGCAAGCAGAAAGCAAGGGGATGAAATATCTCAAACCCATATCTTGGAGCCATTTCAACCCTTGCTTTCTGCTCACTGCTTCTTTTCATGGGGAGCAGAAATCTGGGGCTTAAATGGCTCTGAGCAATTTAAACCAAACAGCTGAGTGGGGGGAGCAGAAAGCTCCCCCCCCTCAGTTTTCTACTTACTCCCACTCAGCTGTTTTTTTCTGAAGAGCAGAAAGCAGGGGATTAAATGGCTCAGAACCATTTGAACCCCTGATTTCTGCTCTTCATGAATCATCATGAATTGCCTCAAAATGCGTGAAAGTTCATGGTGGCTCATTAGTTTGCGAACATTTCTTCGCGAACCACGAACTGGGAAAACTCACAATGAACTTTAGTTTGTGTGCACAATAATGAAAAATTGCATGCAACAAGGGATGTCCTCATACCTAAACAGATGCAGACGCACCTGTTGAAATACTTCCCTGGAGTTAGACAGCATTATTTCATTGGAGCATCTGTTTATCGGACTGTGATAGCACTGTTGTAATGTATTTTTTATTTATTATTAATGTTCTTTGTGGTGTTGTGTAAATTATTTCTAGGGGCCATATGCGGAAGTGCTTTCCCCTCTTGTTTCCGTCCTGCCTGTTTTCTTTGACAATTGTCCCTTTTCTGGCTTTTGTATTCTCTTAGATACTCTTAGATACTTATGTCCCACTTTTCTCCACAATGGGGACCCAAAAAGTCTTACAAAATCATTGTTCCCTCCTCCATCTTAGCCTCACAACAGCCCTATAAAGTAAGTTAGGCTGAAAGAGAGAAATTGGGTCGAGGTCACTCAGCAAGCTTCCAGAACTGAGTGGGGATCCTAGTCTGACGCCCAAACCACCTCACCACAGTGACATGACACTTTAAACACCTCACCACGCCACATACCATTTCTATATTATACACCCAGGGTGGCCAATGGTAGCTCTCCAGAGGTCTTTTGCCTACAACTCCCAACAGCCCCAGCCAGCATGGCCAATGGCTGGGGCTGATGGGCGTTGTAGACAAAAAAACATCTGGAGAGCTACTGTTGGCCACCCCTGTTATACACCACTTTCACCATTTAAATGCAATGTTTGTTCCATTTATTTGCAACTGATGCAGAAACAGGTCATCTTTGTTACTGGAGTAGTTTGAGGGGAAAGGACAGGCACAGTTTCATCCAGAGTGTGGCGAAACCACAAAAAATGATTGAACCACAAAAGACAAAAAAGATATTATAGCACTGGAAAAGATGTAGAAAAGGACAACTTAGATGATAAAGGGGATGGAACATCTTCCTTTATTTATTTATTTCTGCAGATTTATAGGCCACCCTTTGTCATAGTGGGCTCAGGGTGGCTTCCAATATAATAAAGGTTAAAGAAAGGTCAAAGAGGTAAGGGCTCTTTAGCTCGGAGAAACAATGACCGATTTTGTACAAGGCTTGTTCCGAGTGGAGAGCCCTTTTGCTCCTGGGGCTTCGCTCTGTTCTTGCACAATTTCCCCCGGAGCTGCGAGTTGGCGTGGCGCTCTTCCACAGCAAGCAGGATCCTCTTCCAAGTGGTTTCTGCTTGCCGTGGGAGAACGGTGTGCCAACTTGCAGCTCCAGGTCAACTTGTGCGAAAACGGAGCGAAGCACCTCAAAAGGGCTCTCCACTCGGAACAAGCCCTAGGGTGAAATCGGTCTGTGATTGAGAGGTGACATGCTAGAGGTTTACAATATTATGTATGGGACTGAGAATGCAGTGAAGGAAGTACTTTTCTCCCTATCTCACATTGCAAGAACTTATAGGCACTCAATGAAGCTAATGAGCAGTAAATGTAGAACAGATAAAAGGAAGCTTGTGGGGCAACAGTGGGAGGGCTTCTAGTGTTCTGGCCCCACTGATGGACCTCCTGATAGCACCTGCCTCAGGCTGTCTAATGGACCTCGGCAGTCAGGTGAGAAGGATCTCACCGGCTGCCCTCCAATGGAGGGGCCGTACAGAAGGAGGGGTGTGAACAAATAGGCCTGCCCTCCCATGGCTATGGGCCTGCCTG